>NC_134353.1:45052852-45265352 GCF_048569485.1 Anomaloglossus baeobatrachus | reverse complement strand
AAGGGCACTATGGTCTGTAGGCCACATCTTTTAGAGTACATGACAAGGAGTCAATAGTTGGATGTTGCTCAGCAGCGAAATGATGCCCAACCGTACCTTTCCACTAATTTTAAAACATTCTCGCAAAATGCTAAAAAACCCTAAATATCCCACTGGTTCATCACATATAGAAAAGACATCTGACAGTGTATCGTGAAACCATGTTTTGTTTTGTTTTTTTTTCAAGGTTAGTCCTCTCACGCCACTCAACTTTGTTCAAGAGTTTATGAAAGTAAGAAAATGTCTGTATGGCAGAATAGCAAAAATGGGCCCACCAGCTACAACAGTTAACAGAATCATAACTTTTGACCAGTAACCATGGGATCTACAACAGTACCATGGGTCTGCTGCAATATGTAGTTTTGGTTCTTTCATTTTCCTGGTGAAACAAGGAAGGATATCTCACATATATCAGTCTCTATGTTGTGTGAACCTTTAATGGGAGGGTATTATGGCTTGTGGACCCTAATATTTTGGACTGATTTATATGTGGTCACACATCACTTTCCTCTATTTCTCACACAATGAGAATTCAACACAGTCTTGTGGCTAGAAAAACCCTCAACAGGCTGCAATTCACATCACAACCTTCTGGTGGTGGGACAAATATGAACACATATTGCATAAATATCTCATGACAGAGTATTGTAAAACCATGTTGCTTTTCCCCAAAGGTAGTCATCTCGCGTTACTCAACTATGGATTTGTAGAGCGAAGAAATAAGAAACAGAAGGACACATTAGTCTGTATTGCAGCTGTTAGATTTTAATTAGTATAAAGTGTCACATAACTAAGGCGAACCTCACCACCAACAGTGGCTGAAAACATTGTAGCTTTTTACTAGTAATTATGAGATTTATGCTAGTGTTATGGATCTGATTACCAGTGAGAGAGCACTAAAATGCTCAGATGCTCAGTACTCGTAATGAGCAGGTGGATGCTCCGATGGGCTCAACTTGAATACCAAGTATAATGGAGAAAACCTTGAGTTCCCCATTGACTTCCATTATACTCGGTACATGAGTGGAGCATGACCGAGAGTCCAACTGCTCTATATGTGTAGAGATGAGCAAACTTGAGGTTTGAAGTTCAGGTTCAGAAGCGGACTACCAAAAAAGCTAAGTTTGGGTTCGAAGTTTGAATGAGTTACGAGTGCAAACCACTCAAGTGAGCAGCGCTGTCCTTGGGTGTGAGTGATGGTTAGTTCTGAGTAACCACGTGCAGTGTTTAAATAGCTCACACTGGGGATAAATTCAGCGTGATCAAATGTAATGTGCACACACACAAAAATGTTTGGGGGGAAACCTGCCCACCCTTCCCTGAACATGTTCTGCCTATGGCTTACTACTTGTGGGTGGAGCCATGAACTGCCCAATTACTGACTTCAATTGAGGTTTGGATCAAGTCAGGGTCACAAACCGAACCTTATCTAAGGTTTAATTGTGCCCTCCGAACCGAACTTTTAAAGGTTTGCTCACCTCTAGTTATGAGTACTGAGCTTTCTCATCACTAGACCCAATAGTTTGGCTTTTCTACCTTTGAACTAAGAGTGTCAAACAGACTTTAAAGAGGTCTTAAAGGGAAGTTGTCATGCCCCATACTGATACACTACTGTGCCAGCTATCAGTCACTGCCAGGGCATAGTTACAGCTGCGGCTCATCATGAGCTGAATAATAACTTAAGCTGCTTTAGCCTGAACCTCTATAACTGAAAATTGGAGGCTGCTGAAAGACATAAAGTTAATTTCCTCCCAGTAGCCATGCTTTCAGGGGCAGGCCACAAAGCTGTAGATTACGATGAACCTGGAGATTGACCCCATATCTGTTCATATGTAGCATTTGGGGACATGACAGCTTCCTTTTAAGCCTGAGTGAGCCTCATAGGCATAACACCTATGGAAAGAGGTCTCATCGGGAGTAGGTCCCCTTTCTGAATTGTAGCAAGGGGTCCCATGCTTTCAATGTAAATCCCTGGACAAGTCCTTAAGAGTCTAGGTCTGATCATATGTGGTCAACTTTGTTCTTCTAATGGCTACAGGTATCTTGTTATGATGACAAATGATGGCCATCTATTATATGTAGAGCCTAAAAAGGATTATGCCTATGATTATATAATAGTATTATTTTTATGAGCCATTAAGCGGAATCCTGTGTTATCAATTGAGGACCCGCAAAAGGAGAAGTGGATAGTGATGAATCATCTCTTTGAAAATGTCTTGACAGGCATCAGAGAGACATGCGCCAACCCAATAAATACCACAGGAGCTTATTGTGGCAGTAATTACTCTACCGGGAATGGTCAAACTTTGTCTACTCAGCCCCTTCACCCACACCAAAGGAGTTTTGCATTTCTCCGAACGGAGGCCCCGCAATCTGTTTCCGAGAGTGAAGAGGTTGAAGCAGAAGTCTGTGATAGACTCGGCTTTCAACTCGGTTTAAGTGAGTCTACAGTTTGTGTCAGCAGGCTCTCTGAAGAGAAATTCAGCTCAAACTGGCCTTTTATCCAAAAAAGAAGGCTAAAAAATAAGAAAAGGTGGGTGTTGTTTGATTCGCTCTCGGCAGGTGGGTAATAGAGGCCGATACAAAGGGTTTTTCAGCTTCTCTATGGGGTCCCTGCTGTGAAGGGAAAATTCACCGCAACACCGCTCCACCGTTTGACTGACTTCATTTGCTGGATATGTGCTGATTTGAGTTGAAAATAGTCTCCTGACACAAACTTTTTTTTTTCTCAGGCTTTACAGTGTATCTGCCAAGGAGCGCTGCCAAGATTTTCAGTAGATTACCCAGCACTACGTCAGTTAAAAGGATCAAATTAAAGAGAGACTCAAGTCAATTTTCCATTGTCATTTTACTTTTTTCAAATCCAAATGGAGCAATACTACAATAGTTACCCAAGTTCAGTGTAAAAAAGGTCAAAAAGTAACAACCACCACAGTAGTACAATAGTTATACCGTGTCAATGTAAAAAAGGGTCAAAAAGTGACAACCAAAGCAGTACTACAATAGATATACAATGTCAATGTAAAAAAGGGTCAAAAAGTAATACCACAACAGTACTACAATAGTTACCCAACTTCAGTGTAAAAAAGGGTCAAAAAGTAATAACCACAGTAGTACAACAATAGATACACAATGTCAATGTAAAAAAAGGGTCAAAAAGTGACAACCACAGCAGTACTACAATAGATACACAATGTCAATGTAAAAAAGGTCAAAAAGTGACAACCAAAGCAGTACAATAGATACACAATGTCAATGTAAAAAAGGGTCAAAAAGGGACAACCACAGCAGTACTACAATAGATACACAATGTCAATGTAAAAAAAGTCAAAAAGGGACAACCACAGCAGTACTACAATAGATACACAATGTCAATGTAAAAAAAGTCAAAAAGTGATAATGACAGCAGTATTACAAAAGATACACAATGTCAATGTAAAAAAAGGGTCAAAAAGTAATAACCACAGCAGTACTACAATAGATACACAATGTCAATGTAAAAAAGGGTCAAAAAGTGACAACCACAGCAGTACTACAATAGATACACAATGTCAATGTAAAAAAAGGGTCAAAAAGTGACAACCACAGCAGTACTACAATAGATGCACAATGTCAATGTAAAAAAGGGTCAAAAAGTGACAACCACAGCAGTACTACAATAGATACACAATGTCAATGTAAAAAAAGTCAAAAAGTGATAATGACAGCAGTATTACAAAAGATACACAATGTCAATGTAAAAATAGGTCAAAAAGTAATAACCACAGCAGTACTACAATAGATACACAATGTCAATGTAAAAAAAGGTCAAAAAGTGACAACCAAAGCAGTACTACAATAGATACACAATGTCAATGTAAAAAAGGTCAAAAAGTGATAATGACAGCAGTATTACAAAAGATACACAATGTCAATGTAAAAAAAGGGTCAAAAAGTAATAACCACAGCAGTACTACAATAGATACACAATGTCAATGTAAAAAAAAGGGTCAAAAAGTGACAACCACAGCAGTACTACAATAGATACACAATGTCAATGTAAAAAAAAAGGTCAAAAAGTGACAACCGAAGCAGTACTACAATAGATACACAATGTCAATGTAAAAAATGTCAGAAAGTGATAATGACAGCAGTATTACAAAAGATACACAATGTCAATGTAAAAAAAGGGTCAAAAAGTAATAACCACAGCAGTACTACAATAGATACACAATGTCAATGTAAAAAAAGGGACAAAAAGTGACAACCAAAGCAGTACTACAATAGATACACAATGTCAATGTAAAAAAGGTCAAAAAGTGACAACCAAAGCAGTACTACAATAGATACACAATTACAATAGAAAAAAAGGGTCAAAAAGTGATAATGACAGCAGTACTACAATAGATACAAAATGTCAATGTAAAAAAGGGTCAAAAAGTGACAACCACAGCAGTAATACAATAGATAAACAATATCAATGTAGAAAAAAGGTCAAAAAATGACAACTACAACAATTCTACAATAGTTATACAATTTCAATGTCAAAAAGGGTCAAAAAGTGTTAACCACAGCAGTACTACAGTAGATACACAATGTCAATGTAAAAAAGGGTCACAAAGATTCTACTACAGCAGTTCTATAATAGGTACAAAATGTCCATGTAAAAATGTCATGCACGTGACAAGCGGGGCTTGCCTAGTACATGGTAAACCCCCAGATAATGTTAAAATACACAGGGGACACAATACAATGGAGGTGAGGGGTGAGGGAGAGAGGGGTGAGGAGACACCTCCTAAACTCACCTCAAGCTCACTTCTGAGCTCACTAATTTCCCTACACAGGTTCTTTCAGTCAGTTTCCTTAGGCCCTCAGCTAGCCCTCCACTCACCCTGGCTAGTGAGCAGGCTGACGAGTTCAATAGACTCGCCACTTCAATACAGAAACACAAAGGAAGGAATACAAACAGGGGAAATAGACATGCAAAGGAAAAGATCCTCCAGGTGGCCTCAGTGCAGCAAACACCACGGTTGCACACAACATGACAGACTTCTTCCAGAGCTCGCTCCTTCCAAAGTGGACCGCATAAAAATGAGGATTCGGTTTCTATCACAGGCATCATGTGATCAGATGACATGACGTACAGTGAATAGGGAAAGGGAGTGATCCCAAAGAGCCGCACCTGAGATTGGCAGCTAAAGCCTGCAGCCAGGCAGGAAAGTGTGCTGCTTAACCCTGAAAGCAACACAAGGAAGGAGAAGTTATTAAATAATAGCATGGACCTGCCAGCGGTAAGGTGACCTTCTGACACCAGAATCACCCTGGATCTCCCCTAGTGAGATACACTCGTGACAAAAAAAAAGGGGTCAACCAGTTTTCCAAGCCATTGTTGTGCCAAAAATGTCACTCCCCTTCCCCCACTTTTCTTGGCATAATATTTTACAAGTAGTAGATTAGTCAGCAGGCAACAACTAGCTTGCAAAAAGTATTATCCAAAGTAAAAAAGGTAATATGATGGCCATGATTCATTCTGAGACATAAGGGGAATGAAATTCAAAATAAAATTCATTGAAAAGTGAACAATAACCAGTGTACCTGAAGTCATCTCCTTATAATCTCCAAGAGTATGTATCTAGCTGTGTAAATTGAAGTTTCTAATCTGGAAAAAAAAAAATGTATTCAGTGCCGCTCTTCACTTGGAAGAATTACACTATAAGAAAAATTCTGCAGCCCTTTAATTTCCCAGCTGAGAGACAGATAGATATATTTTACAGAGATAAATAGTTAAAAGAAATAGCTATTCTAATTTTTTATCCAAATAGAAAGTGGTGCATTGTTTATGATATTGTACAATTAATTTCCTAACTGTAGTCATGTAATTACAGCAGCCTCTGCGCTTATCTAAGCAAGCTTATTAAAGTGAACCCGTCACAAGATTTGGTGGCTATAAGCTGCAGCCACCACCACTGATCTCTTAAGGCCGCTTTACACGCTGCGACATCTTTCAAGCGATCTCGTTGGGGTCACGGAATTTGTGACGCACATCCGGTCGCTTTAGCGATGCCGTTGCGTGTGACACCTATGAGTGATTTTGAATCGTCGCAAAAACGTTCAAAATCGCTCATCGGTGACATGCCCCCCTATTCTCGAATATCGCTGCTGCTGCAGCTAGCGATGTAGTTCCTCGTTGCTGCGGCAGCACACATCGCTATGTCTGACGCCGCAGGAACGAGGAACCTTACCTTATCTGCTGCCGCCCGCAATGAGGAAGGAAGGAGGTGGGCGGGATGTAACGTCCTGCTCATCTCTGCCCCTCCGCTTCTATTGGGCGGCGGTTCAGTGACGCTGCTGTGACGTCGCTGTGACGCTGAACGAACCGCCCCCTTAGAAAGGAGGCGGTTTGCCGGTCACAGCGACGTCGCAGTGAAGGGAAGTAGTGTGACGGGTCCGCGCGATCTTGTGCGCCACGGGCAGCGATTTGTCCATGTCGCACAACCGTTGGGGGCGGGTACGCACGCTGGCGATATCGGCCACGATATCGCAGCGTGTAAAGTGGCCTTCATTTATACAGGGAGGTCCCAAAGTAGGTGGCCAGTATGTGTAATAGGGTTATGAAGGGGGAGATTGATCAAACATGGGGTAAAGTGAAACTGACTCAGTTGCCCTTAGCAACCAATCAGATTCCACCTTTCATTTTCCAAAGAGTCTGTGAAGAATGAAAAGTGAAATCTGATTGGTTGCTAAGGGCAACTGAGTCAGTTTCACTTTACACCATGTTTGATAAATCTCCCCCTTCATAACCCTATTATACATACTCGTCACCTACTTTTGTACCACCCTGTATACTTCATTCTAGAATACTGTGTATGTATATGCTCTCCGGTCCTCTCTGCTGCGATTGCCGTCCTCCTTCTTACCAGCCCAGTGTTGATGACACATAATATCTCATCCACACAGGCCGAAATTGCGCTCCTGCGCATGCACAATTTGATCTGCTCGGTTGAGGCCAGATCAAAGTAATGTACTGCGCATACGTGGGCGCTTTTTGACCTTTTTCAGCTCCTGCGCATTACAGTACTTTGATCTGCTCTCAGCAGGGTGAAGTGGGTGTGCACGGGAGTGCATTGGAGGCCTCCACTGGGCTGGGAAGAAGGAGGACAGTGACTGCAGCAGAAAGGAGGCGCTGAACCCAGGACCAGTAACACCCATCGGACTGGACCCTAGGTGAGTATAATAAAGGTGATTTTTACATTCTACACAGTGGCCTAGGCTCTTATATACAGTATTCTGCAATGGTGTATACAAGGGTTCACTGGTGGTGGCCGCAGCTCAAAAGGGAAAAAGCTGGTGACATGTTCCCTTTAAGACTGCAATGATAAAAAAAATGGGAGTTGGACCCAAGGGTAATGAAAACTACCAAGATTTTAAACACAGTGACTTGCAACGTGGCTGCAGGTTTACTGTACCTGTAATAGAGCACACAATCAGTTAGTGAATAAGGAGATAAGAAAAACCACAAATGGCTATCCTTTAAGGGGGGATCTCAACTTCTTGTCCACTGATGGTGCACTCCTGAGTACTGACATTTCAGACCTGTGGTGCAATTGCGCTGCTGGTTTGAATTGTGCACTCTATCATGTTGCAAACAGCTTCCAAGCTTTAAAGGGGATCTGTCTGGTCCGCTATGCCCTCCGATCCAGCAGCATTCATACCTGTATGCCCGAATTTCCTGCCTAACCAGCTCTGTCAAATACTTTCCACTAATATGATGTTTCAAAAATGACTTATACACCTTATTGAGCCCTTTGCTAATTAGGGCCTTGGCTAGTCCAAGGGTTATAAGTTCCCCAGGCTAGTCATCCCTTTTTCCATATTATCATGACTCCGATAACATGGTTACCATGAGCTGGCAGTATCGCTAGCTCCTGGTAACCTCAAGCATGCGCTCGGCTCATTTTGGCCTCGTTAGTGTGCCTTTGAAGCCCAGTGCACACTTGCTGGCTTCAGTAGGCACCCTGTGGAAGACTGTAAGTTCAGAAGACATATTCATGAGCTGCCTTCTGAACTTTTGGTCATATGCAGTGTGCCTAATGAAGCCGGGAAGCATACACCCGGCTTCTGAGGCACACTGATGCCGAAATGAGCCTCGCACATGCATGGGATTACCAGAAGCTAGCGGTGATGCCGGTTCAGGAAAATCAATTTATCAGGCCCACAGGAGCCTAGTGAAGACCTCATTAGAAGAGGGAAAGCCTGAATTATAAGTCTTTTTTTAAACATTTATATTTGTGAATACCATTACACAGGGCGGTTTAGGGGGGTATTTGGCCATACAAGTGTGACGCCCTGGACTAGCCAGGTAGTCACAGATAGCGCCATAACACCAGTCCCCTCACTAGGTAACACCAGCCAACCACATTAAAACCTAGTCATCTCCCTCAGTGCTTGATGTTCACACCCGGGGGCGGAGACAGGCGGTTGGCCACACCCACTGAGCAGTTCAGAGAGCCTGAGGCAGGAAACACAGTCAGTTTTGTAGTGGAGTGGAGGAAAGTGGAGGCAGGCCTGTGCCCAGGTCTGCAGCAGTCTGACAGGTGTCTGGGTTGGAGCCCGGGAACCTTTGGATAGGAGGCATATGGTGGCCTCAGCCTGCAGGAGCCGGAAGACGGCTCGGTGGAACTGTGGTGGACCGGGACAGGGTAGTGCCCGCCGGTACCGACCCAGGGAACCGACTGAAAACTGGAGCACAAAGGGGGGAACTCATACCCTGAAGCTAGGTCCAGAAGCTACTGGGGGCAAGCTAATTAACTGATTGAGGCTAGGACTTTAAGTCCTTTCCCACCCAAAGTCCCGACTGAAGACAACAGCCCAACGAGGGGGATAGAAAGCCACCGCACAGGCAGAGAGATCCCACGTGCCAGCGTCTGCGGGCAAAGGGCTCTCCCGACATCCACAAAGCTGGGGAGCGGACTCCTGGTGCTGAAGCGCAGGCAGCCCAACGATACACAACACGGTGCAGGAGAAAGGCAGAGACCACCAGCCAGGTGGGGGGCCAGACGCAGCCGGCTGCGGGCACCAACCACCATCATCTTGGTTTTCCAGAGACTTGTGTGTGTGAGTACAACAGTGCTCTCCGGCCGCGCACCGCCCTGCACCGCCCATCACACAGAATCCCCAATGGGTCCCGGGGCCACCATCCCTACCCACAGAGGGGTTAACATCTTGCTGCGCAACATCTCCCCCGGGTGCCCAGAAACCGCAGCGGTGGTGTCCACCTTCACCACAACCCATGGGTGGCATCACGAACTTAAAACACGGCTCCGGCCATACACCTACGTCCCCTTAAAGCGCCAGTCCCCTTTCACATCGAAGTGGACCATGGGGCCCCCGGGTCCGGAGACGCTCAAGCCACCACCCGGCGATTCCGGACCCGAGAGGTTCGGTTGCTGCCGAGCGCGGGGCGGTACACAAGTATGAATGCTGCTGGGATGGAGGGAATAGGGGACCTGATAGGTTCTTTTTAAAGGGAACCTGTCATCAGATTTCGCAACTATAAGCTGCAACCACCATCACTGAGCTCTTATATACAGCATTGCAGATTACTGTATCTAAGTGCCCAGACCACTCTATATAGCGTAAAAAACAGTTTTATAATACCGTACTCACCTAAGGGGCGGTCCAGTCGGATGGATGTTGCTGCTCTCCAGTCCGGCGCCTCTTCTCTGCTGCAATATCAGTCCGCCTTCTACCCAGCCCAGTGTGGATGACGCATCTACATCATCCACACAAGCCGACATTGAGATCGTGCGCAGGCGCACTTTGATTTGACCTTCTGAGGGAAGATCAAAGAACTGCAATGCGCAGGCACGAGGAAAGGTTAAAGAACAACCACGCATGCGCACTAGAATACTTTGATCTGATCTGAGCAGGGCAAATCAAAGTGTGTCTTCGCAGGACCTCAATGCTGGCTAGTGTGGATGACGTAGGACGCGTTATGCACACAGCCCTTAGAAGATGGAGGACGGCGATGGACGGCAATCGCCGCAGAGAGTAGGTGCCGGACCAGAGAGCAGCGACACTCATCGGACCGGACCACCCCTTAGGTGAGTATTATAAGAGTGTTTTTTACATTCTACACAGCGGCCTGGGCTCTTATATACAGTATTCTGGAATGCTGTATATAAGGGCTCACTGATGGTGGCCGCAGATTATAGTCGCCAAATCTGGTGACAGGTTCCTTGTAAGCAAAGGGCTTGCACGTTCCCTAGTAAAGACTGAAGAAGTGGCAGGTAAAGTAGGCAATGATCTGTATAAAGTAAATACAAAAAAAAATCCTCCTTTCTTGAAAAAGGAGATGATTTTTATATTGAAAGGTTGTTTTTTTTCAAGCACTTTGCAATTTTATCCATTCTGCACACATGAGAACACCCCAAGGTGATATATTCGAGGGTGTAAGGAGTACTTTACATGCTGCGATATCATTACCGATATCGCTAGCGTGGGTACCCGCCCCCATTGGTTGTGCGACACGGGAATATGGCTGCCCGTGGCGCGCAACACTCAGACCCGTCACACATACTTACCTGCCTAGCGACGTCGCTGTTACCGGTGAACCGCCTCCTTTCTAAGAGGGTGGTTCATTCGGCGTCACAGCGACATCACTAAGTGGGCGCCCAATAGAAGCGGAGGGGCGGAGATGAGCAGGATCGTAGCATCCCGCCCACCTCCTTCTTTCCGCATTGCGGGCGGCCGCAGGTAAGGTGAGGTTCCTCGTTCCTGCGGTATCACACGTAGCGATGTGTGCTGTCGCAGGAGCGACGAACTACATCGTCCAAGCATCAGCAACGATGATTGGGAATAGGGGGGCATGTCACCGATGAGCGATTTTGAATGTTTTTGCAACGATTCAAAATCGCTCATAGGTGTCACACACAACGACATCGCTAAAGCGGCCGGATGTACGACACAAATTCCGTGACCCCAACGAGATCGCTTAAGCAATGTTGTAGCGTGTAAAGCGGCCTTAAGAACACTATGAAGATTTGTCTTTTATACTAGCGGTACGTTCTACTTTCTAAATTTCCCTTTACCATCATTGTTAGCACCAATTAAGAATGATTTTCCCCTTTAACTTGCTCATTAGAAAGGGTTACAATAGGCACGGCTGAAGCTGCAGATCTCCGTAATTTGTTAGGAGGCATTGTAGAGGCATTTGGCATTAAATGGCTTATGTTTAACACTGGTACAAAGCGCCTCAGGACCTCAGATAGCTTTTATTACTTCATATTATAGCTAAAGACAGACACTGTAATTAGCGTGCTCACAATAAAAGACAGGACAGCATCACCGAATTACCTTGGAGTGCGGGAAACTTCAATGGCCAGACATTAAGCTGCCTGGGTAAACTGCCTTTGTATAAATAAAAATAAGATGCTCATTTGTAGAGAAGACTTTGATATTATTTTGTCGGAGAACAGTGAGAACATTTAGCCGCTCAGTGGAAACCTCAGAAGATACAAAACCGGATCCCACTTAGTCGGGTAACTATAGGCGAGCGCGGTTTAAAAGCAGCAGTAAATCATTATGTCCTGGAAGCAGCTAGGTGGCCTATTGATAATTGATTAGTGACCCTCGTCAGGAATGACCCAGGATTACATTAATCAAATCAGATGCAGCCATTGACAATTTAAGCAGAAAGCACAATCACAAAATCTACTTACTAAAGCAAAAAGAAAATACTTTCGAAAGGATAGAGCTTGTGTCGAGTGTAGGGGACCTGGTTATGTTTACAGAAGTCCCAAACTTGGCTTCATACAACAAGCTAGTGTTGCCTCCACTTAGCTGTATAATGGTAGAGTATTAGTTTTTGGTCAGGCCTATTTACAACTGAAGCCCATCTTTGCTGTAAGTAATACTTAATTTTTGGAGGATATGTATTCCTCTTTTTGTTGCTATTTTTATATTTAGTGTAGGGCCCTACAACCATGAGGTTCCCGTGACGAGGGTTGTAGGCTTCCGTTTTATGGCCATAATACCAACTAAAACCTCATATTTAGTTTTTTACGGGGTGCAGCCAGGCCCATTTCTGTTAGGCCTTGCATATTAG
Source organism: Anomaloglossus baeobatrachus (assembly GCF_048569485.1). Taxonomy (NCBI): domain Eukaryota; kingdom Metazoa; phylum Chordata; class Amphibia; order Anura; family Aromobatidae; genus Anomaloglossus; species Anomaloglossus baeobatrachus. Next base: position 45,253,228 of record NC_134353.1, on the reverse strand, counting down.
AGTTACTGTCCCTGTATGGTGCGCAGATGGAGTACGGCTTGGCAGCCCGCCTGATATAATAGTAAGGGCATCACCTAATAGGCTGCGGACTTGTGAATGTGCATCTGCATGTGTGAACAGTACTCTATGCAAGCCATCAGTGTGCAATTTTATCATCCAGCAATCACCCCCTCCATAGTTTGGAAGTGTGTGTGTGATTTGCTCCTCCTGCATCTGTGATGCCTCCACTTAGTGAGAGTTTAGCTACATCCTACTAGAGTAGTAGTCTTTGGCTTGGGCGATTTACAAGTGCAGCCCATCTTTGCTGTAAGTAATACTTAATTTTTGGAGTATATTTATTCCTCTTTTTGTTGCTATTTTTATATTTAGTGTAGGGCCCTACAACCATGAGGATCCCGTGACGAGAGTTATTGGCTTCCGTTTTATGGCCATAATACCAACTAAAACCTCATTTTTTTACAGGATGCAGCTAGGCCCCTTTCTGTTAGACCTTGCATATTAGAGTTCCTGTCCCTGTATGGTGCACAGATGGGGTACGGCTTGGCAGCCCGCCTGATCTACTAGTATGGGCGTCACCTAATAGGCTGCGGGCTTGTGACTGTGCATCTGCATGTGTAAACAGCGCTCTATGCAAGCCATCAGTGTTCAGTTTTTTCATTCAGCAATCACGTCCTCCATGTTTTGGAAGCGTTTGTGATTTGCTCCTCCTGCACCTGTGATGCCTCCACTTAGTGAGGGCTTAACTGTATCCTGATAGAGGACTAGTTTTTGGCCTGAGCAATGTACAACTGCTGCCCTTATTTGCTGTAAGTAATGCTTAATTTTTGGAGTATATTTATTCCTCTTTTTGTTACTATTTTTATATTTAGTGTAGGGCCCTAAAACCATGAGGATCCCATGACGAGGGTTGTTGGCTTCCGTTTTATGGCCATAATACCAACTAAAACCTCATTTTTTTACAGGATGCAGCCAGGCCCCTTTCTGTTAGGCCTTGATATTAGAGTTCCTGTCCCTGTATGGTGCACAGATAGAGTACGGTTTGGCAGCCCGCCTGATCTACTAGTATGGGCGTCACCTAATTGGCTGTGGACTTGTGACTGTGCATCTGCAAGTGTGAACAGCGCTCTATGCAAGCCATCAGTGTTCAGTTTTTTCGTCCAGCAATCGCCCCCTCCATGTTTAGGAAGTGTGTATGTGATTTGCTCCTACTGCACCTGTGATGCCTCCACTTAGTGGGGGCTTAACTGTATCCTACTAGAGGACTAGTTTTTGGCCTGGGCGATGTACAACTGATGCCCTTATTTGCTGTAAGTAATGCTTAATTTTTGGAGGATATTTATTCCTCTTTGTTGCTATTTTTATTGTTGTCAGGTTTACCATAATAGAGGCTTCTTCCATTATACATCATCTACTGATACCAGCTCAATTATCAACTGATTGCCGGGGGTCCAGCTTCTTTATTCTCTAGTGATCAGCTTTTGTCAACTCAGCCACAACAATCCAAACTTAAGCAGCCAAGATATCCCACACTTTATGATATCCATACATCCTAACATGGCACATAAATAAGGAGTAGCCATTTTGAAACAAACTCTTTAAAGAGTACATGTACATAACATTGTAATTTCTTTGTTACTCCCTGAAGAAGAAACAAGCAAAACGTGAATGAATCGTAGTCCATTGCAAGGTAATAAAAAGAAAAGTTTTAATGTGATTTCTGACCAGTATTTCCTCATTTGCTATTTTGCTATTATGAATTAAACATATGTCCAGCCTAAAGTTTCAGCAGTGCTTACATCTAGTTTTGGTTGGTCTTCGATTTACAAGATTGTTCTACATTTGCTTATTTGGTTTATAACCTACTTCACAGTTTCCCAGGTAAATATTTTTGTATACATTCATTAGAATATTTGTCTGAACCTCATACTATTTATTAGATTTTTTTTGTTACAAGGTATTGGTGTATTATAGTTATGCTATTATTAGTAATGAGCATGCATTACCATGCTCAGGTGCTCAGTGCTCGTAACTAGTGATGAGCGGGCTCTACGATGTTCAGGTGCTCAGTGCTCGTAACTAGTGATGAGCGGGCTCTACGATGTTCAGGTGCTCAGTGCTCGTAACTAGTGATGAGCGGGCTCTACGATGTTCAGGTGCTCAGTGCTCGTAACTAGTGATGAGCGGGCACTACCATGCTTGGGTACTCAGTACTCATAACTAGTGATGAGTGAGCACTACCATGCTCAGGTACTCAGTACTCGGAACTAGTGATGAGTGAGAATAACCATGCTCGGGTGCTCAGTACTCGTAACTATTGATGAGTGAGCACTACCATGCTTGGGTACTCAGTACTCATAACTAGTGATGAGTGAGCACTACCATGCTCAGGTGCTCAGTACTCGGAACTAGTGATGAGTGAGCACTACCCTGCTCAGGTGCTCAGTACTGGTAACTAGTGATGAGTGAGCACTACCATGCTCGGGTGCTCAGTACTGGTAACTAGTGATGAGCAGGCACTACGATGCTCGGGTGCTCAGTACTCGGAACTAGTGATGAGTGAGCACTACCATGCTCAGGTGCTCAGTACTCGTAACTAGTGATGAGCAGGCACTACCATGCTCGGGTGTTCAGTACTTGTAACTAGTGATGATTGAGCACTACCATGCTCAGGTGCTCAATACTCATAACTAGTGATGAGTGAGCACTACCATGCTCGGATGCTCAGTACTCGTAAGTAGTGATGATTGAACACTACCATGCTCGGGTGTTCAGTACTCGTAACTAGTGATGAGCAGGCACTACCATGCTCGGGTGTTCAGTACTTGTAACTAGTGATGATTGAGCACTACCATGCTCAGGTGCTCAATACTCATAACTAGTGATGAGTGAGCACTACCATGCTCGGATGCTCAGTACTCGTAAGTAGTGATGATTGAACACTACCATGCTCAGGTGCTCAATACTCATAACTAATGATGAGTGAGCACTACCATGCTCGGATGCTCAGTACTCGTAAGTAGTGATGATTGAACACTACCATGCTTGGGTGCTCAGTACTCGTAACTAGTGATGATTGAGCACTACCATGCTCAGGTGCTCAATACTCATAACTAGTGATGAGTGAGCACTACCATGCTCGGATGCTCAGTACTCGTAAGTAGTGATGATTGAACACTACCATGCTCGGGTGTTCAGTACTTGTAACTAGTGATGAGCGGGCACTACCATGCTCGGGTGTTCAGTACTTGTAACTAGTGATGAGCGGGCACTACCATGCTCGGGTGCTCAGTATTCGTAACTAGTGATGAGCGAGCACTACCATGCTCGGGTGCTCAGTACTTGTAACTAGTGATGAGTGAGCACTACCATGCTCAGCGGCTCAGTACTCAAAACAAGCAGGTCAGACGGTTGGACGGGCTCGACTCGTGTACCAAGTATAATGGAATTCAGTGGAAAACTAGAACATATTTTCAGAAGATCTTTCTACAATCCAATCTATGAGGCACAATTTTTTTCCGGGGAAAGATTCGGTCCAAAGACAAAATCGGCCTTGTTCACGGCCCCATAGAATAACAGTGTTAAAGATGTTCTGTTGGATCGCACTTGGACAGCAAACATGGTCATCTGTGTAAAGCCTAATGAAAAGTTTTCTTGAGATATAAACAATCTTTTTAAACTTAGCAACCAGGAAGAACTGGTTAAAGTGTAGCCAGATTCATGTCGAAGAGTTGATTACCAAAATGGCTTTATTCTACAAAGAGGTTAGCTAGGAAGACAACCCCTTTAACAAACCTACCACTTTTGACCAGGCACTTATATCTCCTTCTACATTCTCAGATTATATAACACCATTGGTTGAAGTGAACGTCACCATTTTCATGTTTGACCAATACTAATTAATTATTAATCATACTAAACCAGCCAGTCTTGGTAGATATCAGCAGGCACATTATGTATGAATGATCTGCTGATGGTAACAGGCACCAATTGTGGTCAAAACTAATGATGGGCGAGCACTACAATGCTCAGCGCTTGGGTCTCATAATGAGTGAACCCCACGATGCTTGAGTGCTCTTCTCTTGAGTCGACCAAATCAAACGTTCGTAGAGTCTCAATTCGAATAGTGAGTAGAGATGAGCGTACCAGTGGAAGTTCGGTTTGGAGGGTGTAGCTGAACCAACTCTCTACAGGTTCAGACTTGACCCAAATCTCAATGGAAGTTAATGATTGGCAGTTCGAGTCTCCACCCACATAAAGCCAGACATAAGCAGAATGCTTCTGGCGAAGGGTGGGTGGTGTTTTTCATTTATTTGGGGGGGGTGCATATTATGTCTGATCACGCTGTTATTACCCCCAGTGGGAGCTTTTCAAACACTGCAAGCTGAGGCTGAGCACTGAGCGTACCCAAGCATAGCACTGCTCGAGCAAGTGGTCAGCATACGTAAAGCACAAGAACTCTTGTTTTTGTTTACTTTTACAAAAAAGTCGGTGTTTGTCCAAAAACCAAATACTTACGGGTACTTTGCATGTTGCGACATCGCTACTGCAATATCGTCGGGGTCAAATCGAAAGTGACGCACCTCCGGCGCCAGTAACAACGTCGCAACGTGTAAAGCCTAGATGCACCGATAAACGATCGCAAAAGCGTCGTAAATCGGTGATCTGTGTAGTATCGGTCATTTTCATAATGTCAGACCGATAGGAGTTTCGATGTTGTTCCTCGTTCCTGCGGCAGCATACATCGCTGTGTGTGATGCCGCAGGAGCGAGGAACATCTCCTTACCTGCGTCCCGCGGCTCACGCTGGCTATGCGCATGGAAGGAGGTGGGCGGGATGTTTACATCCCGCTCATCTCCGCCCCTCTGCTTCTATTGGCCGCCTGCCGTGTGCCATCGCTGTGACGACGCATGACCCGCCCCCTAAGGAAGGAGGCGGGTCACCGGCCAGAGCGACGTCGCACGGTATGTAAGTCAATGTGAAGCTGCCGTAGCGATAATGTTCGCTACGGCAGCTATCACAAGATATCGCATGTGCGACGGGGGCGGGGACTATCGCGCTCGGCATCGCTAGCATTGGCTAGCGATGTCGCAGTGTGCAAAGTACCCCTATGTTTGCTCATTTCTAGTAATTAGTATAATGGAAGCCAATGATTGGTCAATCAGGGTTTCCGCCTATGTACAGCCAGCCATAAACAGAGCATTTCTGGGGGAGGGTGGGCTCTGTTTTTTTATTTTCTTTTGACATACTACATCTAAAAATGTTGTTTTTACCCCCAGTGAGACCCATTAAGAGACTTCAAATGGTTCTTACTGGGGTGCCGGCTCCCATCATTCACTGAAGCTGGCTGCTTTGCGTTTGATGTTTCATTAATGACACATCTGAGCACCCGCAAAATTCGGCCAAGCACCGAACATACCTGAACACCCACGACACTCGGCCAAGCACCGAGCGTACCTGAACACCCTAATACTCAATTCGAGTATCGAGTTGTGGCAAGCACGTTCACCCAACATTAGTCAAAACACAATGTAGTTTAAGGTGACTGTTTCAATTTCTTAAAATTGCAGGATCCTTGTAAAAACAAAAAACTTTAATATTTTCTTCTTTTTAAAAATATTTCTTATTCTCAAGAATGAAGGAATTTTATAAAATTCTATAGCTTAGTGTTTGTTGCCTCCATTATTGGTCATCTTTGAAGTCTATCAGAGGTGGCTGGTTTCCTAGACAAAGAGCGCACACTTGCAAGCTATTTGCTATTCAGCTTGTATGTGCCCCTAAAGCTGGCTCAGTGCTCCTTGAATGTTACAAAGGCAGGCGCTTGCAGAATGGGAGGGTACATAGGTCAGATCGGCAGCGCAATCATTGCCATCCGGCTGAAATATCAATCTTCAGGATAACTTTAAAAAATACAAAAACCTAAAGAAAAAGACCCTCGACTTTGCTTCATTCCTACCTGGTAAATGGAACAGAACTGTGTGAAAATGAAGATTTTTATCAATATATATATATATATATATATATATATATATATATATATCAGACCAAAGGTTTGGACACACCTTCTCATCTCGAGAACAACTGTTAAGAGGAGACTTTGTGCAGCAGGCCTTCATGGTAAAATAGCTGCTAGGAAACGACTGCTAAGGACAGGCAACAAGCAGAAGAGACTTGTTTGGGCTAAAGAACACAAGGAATGAACATTAGACCAGTGGAAATCTGTGCTTTGGTCTGATGAGTCCAAATTTAAGATCTTTGGATCCAACCACCGTGTCTTTGTAGAAAAGGTGACCGGATGGACTCTACATGGCTGGTTCCCACCGTGAAGCATGGAGGAGGTGTGATGATGTGGGGGTGCTTTGCTGGTGTCACTGTTGGGTATTTATTCAAAATTGAAGGCAAACTGAACTAGCATGGCAACCACAGCATCTTGCAGCGGCGTGCCATTCCATCTGGTTTGCGTTTAGTTGGACCATCATTTATTTTTCAACAGGACAATGACCTCAAACACACCTCAAGGCTGTGTAAGGACTATTTGACTAAGAAGGAGAGTGATGGGGTGCTACGCCAGATGACCTGGTCTCCACAGTCACCAGACCTGAACCCAATCGAGATGGTTTGGGGTGATCTGGACCGCAGAGTGAAGGCAAAAGGGCCAACAAGTGCTAAGCATCTCTGGAAACTCCTGCAAGACTGTTGGAAGACCATTTCCGGTGACTACCTCTTGAAGCTCATCAAGAGAATGCCAAGAGTGTGCAAACTAGTAATGAAAGCAAAAGGTGGCTACTTTGAAGAACTTAGAATATAACACATATTTTCAGTTGTTTCACACTTTTTTGTTAAGTATTCAATTCCACATGTGTTAATTCATAGTTTTGATGTCTTCAATGTGAATCTACAATTTTCAGAGTCATGAAAATAAAGAATACTCTTTGAATGAGAAGGTGTGTCCATACTTTTGGTCTGTACTGTGTATATATATATATATATATATATATATATATATATATATACTGACTGGCACTTGTGTTATGTTCAGTATTTATGAAGGTGCCTCAATACTTATATAAGGACATTCATCCAAGACAATTTCAAGTAAATAGATAAGGGTTGGGAACTTTTCTCCTTACGGGAAATCAAATTTGATTAAATTGCATCCACATCTTAAACACGAAATGTAAAGGACTCTTTTCCAATACAGTTCCTGGTACCCTTCAAGTAAATTACCAGAAAAGAATCAATATTGGTTTAATATATTAGTGTCAGCTACAATGTGTTCTTCCCTGCTGTCCACAACATCACGACGCACCATCCCTGCCTATACCGTAGCACGCCATGATTCCGACAATATCCGTCAATCTAACGCAGAGTTATGACAGGGGGCTCATATTTTTGGGACGCCAGGTCTCTAGATTCTCCATTTATATCCTTTTAACGAGTCCTTGTATAATTACGTATTTCAGGATTAATGGATAGTTTTGCTTACATACAGGAAAGCCTAAAAACTGGCACCAAATTCACAATTATTTATGTGAACACAATTTAAAAAAAGTATTACATTCCAAATATCTTCTGTTTACTGCCACTTAAAAAGATTTTGTTTATCAAGCTGCAGATCTCCTACTTTGTGGAACTACCAATCGTACCAACCATAGGATATTGATTCAAAATGGCTGACCAAGTCTACAGGGTAGATACGATGTCACAATAAAACCCTCTATCAAGACTCATTTAGTCAAATTATACCAAATCTACTCCTCAGGAGAACATCTGCCCCGCCATCACATGGTGGCCTGTATCTAAGGCCTCTGCCACACTCACGTGAATTTCACGCACGTGCCGAGAGACACGTATTTTCCCTGCGTGTTGTGTGCAGGTAAGTACGTGTCTCTGGTACGTGCGTGACACGTGTGTTCTACGTGTGCTATCCGCGATAGCACACGTAGAATCAGTAATTATTATACTCACCTGGTCCTTCCTGATGTCCGCGCTGCTGTCCGTGGTGCTGATCCTCAGGCTCCAGCCCTCCCGTCTCCCCGCTGCTGCTGCTGCCAGGCAGTGAAGTGAATATTCAATGAGAATAATGAGCGGCGGTCGGCAGCAAGAGGCAGCAGCGGCAGAGACAGGAGGGCTGGAGAAGGTGAGTTAATGTTTTTTTTTTTTTAACTGACATGTGTGTTTTCTCCGGCGCGTGTCACACGGGACCGCATCCACACTACACCCGTGTGGTACGGGTGCGGGCCGTGTGACACCCGTGCTGCCGGCGAAAAACCGGACATGTCAGCGCTTTGAAAATCGCACACACGTACAAACGCACACGGACACACGTTCCGTGTGGTTTTACGTGTGTGTGCCTGCTACAATAGGGTAGCATTGGTTAAAGTGTCTCCGTGCCGCCGGTACGTGTAAAAAATGACAAACACGTGCCGGAGGCACGGATGTGTGGCACAGGCCTAAAGCAGTGTTTCTCAACTCCAGTCCTCAAGACCCAACAACAGATCATGTTTTCAGGTTTTCCTCAATATTAGACAGGGGATAATTCCATCATCTGTGCAACATTAAGGAAATCCTGAAAACCTGATTGAGGAAAACCTGAAACATGATCTGTTGGTGGGTCTTGAGAACTGGAGTTGCGAAATACTGATCTAAAGCTTACCTTTTAATGACTAATAACCTGTAAAGAGCTATTCTCAACTTTTTCAATTCTACCATGTCCATAGAATATTCCATAAATTTATTTTAGATATGGATCCAGCAATTTGGTCTACAAGTTTTGGAGCGCTCATAGAAATGAATAAAAAAATTGATTTATGTGAGGTCACCTCTCTGCTGATAGTGGAACATTATAATGTCCCATTTTCGAGACAGATGCGAGTCCTGTGGATAAGCCGTAAATGTAAAACATGGATATAACTCTACAACTGGATTTTACCTCTATATTATCCTTACATTATTTGTATTTTATGGTGATTTAGAAACCCTATTTTCATAAATGGTGCAAATGTTATTAGTTGGACCTTCATCCTTTGGGTATTTAAAGGTAACCCATCAGGTCCTGTGTGCACCCATGTAAGAACCAAGAGCAGTTCTGGGTGCATATTTCTAATTCCTGCCTAATCGTCCCTGTATACACTACCATAGATAAAGAGATCTTTAGAAGAAGTATTTCTAAATATCCTTTATGATAGGCTAATGAGCAAAAGAACGTTACTTCCCTTGGCTAGTCGGCCCCATCAGAATGTAAGCACACCCCTAAGAGCATGGTAACATGCTTATGAATGCACAGCGCCAAAGGCATGGTCACTCTCACCTCTCTGCCTGCCGACACTGTTTTTTGGCTCATTGTGCATGACTTCTCCGGACTTCCGGTTATGCGCACTACACCAGTTTGAAGCCGGGACGCGTACACCTGGCTTCATGGTGTGCATGACTGGAAGTCCAGGATGTCTGATCATGTGTACTGAGCCGAAAACCATATGCACCCAGAGCCGCTTTTGGTTCTTGGTGCATACAGGACCTGACAGGTTCCCTTTCAGGTGTTTTTTTGTTTTATCTGTTATAAAAGTTAGTATAGGGATGCAATCCTTACAAAAGGATAAAGCAATCTATACTTACAATGTAAATTTGATTACAGCTCCAGAAGTGCCACGCCAGTGGTCCTGACCTTGCAGCCAATCTGTGACCTAAATAGTCAGGTTTCTTGGGGTCAACAAGTATTTACTTCCAGTCCAATGTTTACCATCGGAGCAACAGACTTAAAGCTAAGAGTGAATTAAGGCGGTAAGGCTTGCTTCTTATTATTTAGATTAACTTTCATTACAGAGTGGATAAACCCTTGAAGTGTAAGGCCCTGGAGAGCCTAGTCATGGGTGCCCGGTAGAGATAGGTGTGCATAAAAATGCTTGGGTGTTCATTACTTGAGCCAAGCCACTTAGGCACTCTGAAAGGGCTCAACTCGAAAAGTGAGTATAATGGAAAGTCAATGATTGGGCAATTCGGCTCTCCACCCACATGCAGCCAGCCATAAACAGAACATTTCCAGGAGGAAGTCAGTTTTTTGGGGGGAAAACACTACATCCAAAAATTTTGTTTTAACCCCAAATGAGAGCCTGTCACAATGCGGACTGGGGAAATGCCAAACATACAGCTGAACTGAGTAATACAAGGACAAACAAGGGGTATACTGGGGACACTTAAACAACAGTGGGCCCTAACGCTAGTGAGAGGAAAGATGGACACCTTCTACACTTACCTGCTGCTGTACCCTGCAGTCCTAGCCAGTCTATAAAGGTTCCTCACCTGTCGCCAAGCAGGAACCTGATGCTCTGAGTGAGCCTACAATAGCCATGGCTAGGGAGTGAGTAGGTAAGGATAACTAGTCCTACTACTGCACTGAAACAACATATCAGGGAAGGAAGACAGACAGGGGGGAAACAACAATAAACTGCTGCCGTCAGACTCAGGAGTGCAGCCATCAAAACAATTTCAAAAGAGGGTTCCACCAACTCCTTTCACCTCCAGGCCACGCAACCAAATGAATGAGAATAACTGGCAGATGTGCACATTTCTCAATAACCTTATCTCTAGAAGACCAAACTGGAAGCCATTTCCACCCAAAAAGTGTCCAAAAATTGGCACCACACTCAAGATTATAGGCTACAAATACAGTATGTTATGTTGTAAACCCACTAGTAGAGGTAAGTCAATGATATCCTAACTGACGGAGACACTAACTTTTACTTTTTTATTTTACTGTTTTCCTGGATATTAAAAAGAAAAGACACATCATTTGAAATGTTATGAGGTGGCATGTGACATAATTTGCCATCACTCATTCTTCTGCCGATAACACTAAGTCATCAGAGACAAGGCTGATGAATGAAAACATATATCCTACAGCAGCGGGATATTATCAACATAAATCTGATATGACATCCCATCTCTGCTGATGAGGCAGAAAGGCTGGATGCCAAAAGTACTGCCTGTGCTACATAGACTGGTGGCATCATTCTCCTGAATCATGGACAAGTCTAATGAGTCGGAGCCATGTCTACGGCTGGCCAAAGACGCATTGGTTTGAATAAGCTCTCTTGCCCAAAAAAATATTACAGTCAGGTCTTTTTTTCTGCTAGATTAACATAGAAAATGTAGCTATTTATATATAAACATCAAAATGATCCAAAAATATGTTCCGTGAGCCGGATACAAAACTGATTACTATGAGCAATGGAACTGACGAGCCAGTCAGCTGCAAGCCTAAACCGACCAATGCAGTACAACTCTGGGTAGCGCTATACGTTGGTGGCTATTGCTTATAGACCAGTTGCCAGATCCACGCACTCTTATTACACCCTGTGTGTTCCCGGAGTGTGATCCATAGCCATGAAATCTCCACTACGATATCTAAACCCACTCCCATGCAGCCTACCAGAGGGATCGGATGACTGAGCTAAGAATTCCTAAGGAGCTTTATGTGGTCAAAGACAAAACCGTATGGCTGTTTGATGAACATAACCCATTACCTTCTCATTACCCTGGACCATTACGGATTTTTACAATAAATCGTGACCCACTAGAGCATGGGAGATGCTGATATTACCGTCTTTAATGATCCAATCTTGTGGTACGCATTCATTGAATCTACAGGGTGGGCCATAAGTATGGATACACTCTGGGTGTGCCGTAAGTATGGATACACTCTGGGTGGGCCATAAGTATGGATACACTCTGGGTGGACCATAAGTATGGATACACTCTGGGTGGGCCATAAGTATGGATACACTCTGGGTGTGCCATAAGTATGGATACACTCTGGGTGGGCCATAAGTATGGATACACTCTGGGTGGACCATAAGTATGGATACACTCTGGGTGGGCTATAAGTATGGATACACTCTGGGTGGGCCATAAGCATGGAAACACTCTGGGTGGGCCATAAGTATGATACTGATAATAAAAAAGTAAAGTTGCATTCAAAATGGTGGCTTTGCAGATGGCCGCCATGGGCATCACCCGGCCTCCTATGTACTAAAATGCCACAAACGGTAAGGTGATATCAGCAACCACTTCCATTTTATCAGGGTGTATCCTTACTTATGGCCCACCCAAGGTGTATCTATACTTATAGCCCACCCTGTACAAAAACATTTACTGTGGTCCTGAAGGACTCCCGCCTTGACTACTTTAATTCTCTATTAATTGACCTCCCCCTAACTAGACTCTCTCCTCTACAGTCCATACTTAATGCAGCAGCCAGGGTCACGTATCTAGCTAACCGTTACTCGGATACTTCCGCTTTGTGCCAGTCATTGCACTGGCTGCCCATACATCATAGGATGCCAGTTAAATTGCTTGTTGTCACCCACAAATCGCCCCACAATGGGTGCCCCCAAACATCTCTACCCTCATCTCGGTCTATCACCCTATCCACTCTCTATGGTCCACAAATGAATTTTGACTAACATCTAAACTAGGCTGAACCTCCCACTTTTGGCTCTAAAAGCTACTTTACATGCAGCGACATCGCTAGAGATGTCACTCGTGAAAGCACCCGCCGCCGTCGTTTGTGCGTCACAAGCAAATCACTGCCCGTGGCGGACAAAATCGCTAGTACCCGTCACACGTGCTTACCTTCCTAGCGACGTCGCTGTGGGTGGCGAACAACCTCTTTTTTAAGGGGGAGGTTCGTTCGCCGTCACAGCGATGTCACACAGCGGGCCAGCAATTGAAGCGGAGGGGCGGAGACCAGCCACATTAACGACACACCCACCTCATTTCCGGAGGACGCAGGTACGTTGTTGTTCGTCGTTCCCGGGGTGTCACACGTAGCGATGTGTGCTGCCTCAGGAACAACGAACAACCTGCGTCCTGCAACAGCAACGAGATTTGGGAAATGAACGACGTGTCAACGATCAACGATTAGGTGAGTAATTTTGATCGTTAACACTCGCTCATAGGTGTCACACGCAATGACGTCGCTAACGACGCCAGATGTGCGTCACGAGTTCCGTAGCCCGACAACATATTGTTAGCGATATCGTTGCATGTAAAACCCCCTTTAGACTTCTCCCAGCTGCATCAATCCTCTGGAATTCTCTATCCCAAGAAACTAGGATGAACTACAACTTACTCAGCTTCAGACGCTCCCTAAAAACATCTTTTTAGGCTGGCCTATTCCCCTCCCTAATCAAAGTCAATTCATATATATCCCCTCCACTATTTCTCAGAACATAATTTCTCCATCAAACTCCACTGCATCCAAAGCATCACAAAGATTGGCTGTTGACGACTCATGCAGCCTTTATCTGTACCCCATTTCTTCGAGATGGCTGGACCGTAGTTGTAAATGAGCACCTGTACCTTGTCACCCCCACCTCACCCAATTGTAGATTGTAAGCTCTTATGAGCAGAGCTGTCATTATTTTTTATTTAATTATTGTATTTTCTATAACTGTTACTTATGTTTTTTTTCTATATGAACCTCTGAATTGTAAAGCGCTGCGGAATATGTTGGCGCTATAGAAATAAAGATTATTATTATTATTGAATCTGCCACCTGCCTCTACTAAAGCATGTTTACCTCTTTACTAAAATAGACTGTTGGGGATATTGGTCTTGTGGTTTTCAATACCATACAAACCACCAGCAAAATGGTTTAAATATCTTAACCAACCAAAAAATTAACACAAATCTCAAAATTATAGACTACATAGGTTACGTTGTAAAACCAACCTCAATACACTAGATGCCAGAGGGTGAAACATTCTATAGACTTCTCAAATTAATCCCAATGGTGTATGGAAAATGTATCTAGTTTTTTATGCAATCTAGCTTACAATATTTTAACTGGAAACTTTAAGGATCTGTGCTGTATGGATAGCTATATAAGTGCTATACTTTAAAATGTATTTGTAGTTAGTTTTGATTTAACCTAATGCCAAGGGGTTTTGGTTTCGAATGTGAAGCCTTGGATATGTATTTCCTCCTTATTCTTGGCTGAATTTCTTTCCAACAGACAGAACAGATGGCTTCTCATGAAAACTGCCCAAGAGTGGCCATAAGATGCACAATTTGTATTTTGAGCCCCATTTAATTTAAGTACTGTTTTACAAGTGATATACAAATACGAATGGGCCAATATTAGGTGTAGCCCACATTAGAGATCTTGCATTAGGACCCACAAGCTTTACAGAAGTTTTCCCATGAACATATTTCATTAGAAATATGGATCTTAATTTATACATTTTGGAATAATAGTAATAATAATAATAATAATAATAATAATAATAATAATAATAATAATTAATTTACACAATTAGATTTATTCACCCCATCACCCCTGGGTAATTTTCCATTTTTCGCTTTGCTTTTTTTTCCTCCCCTTCTTCCAAGAGCCATAACTTTTTTACGTTTCCGTACAGCTTGCAATATGAAGGATTGATTTTTGCAAGGTGGGTTGTACTTTTAAATTAAGCCATAAGTGTTACTATATAATGTGCTTGAAAATGGCAAAAAAATTCCAAAGTGCGGTAAAAATTGCAAAAAAAAGTGCGATTGCACAATAGTTTTTGTGGTATTTTACTCACTTTGTCCATCATTTGGTAAAACTGATACATCCATATGATGCCTCAGGTCGGTACGAGTTCATAGACACCAAACATGTATAGGTTTACTTTTATCTAAAGGGATACAAAAAATTCTGAATTTTGTCCAAAAAAAGTGGCGCACTTTTTGTGCTATTTTCCCCAACCCAATGCATTCTCATTTTTCAGTATATGGGTCATTATAATGGCTTATCTTTTGCATTTTGAGCTGACATTTTTAAAGGTACCCTTTTTTGCACAGATGCTATATTTTGATCATCTGTTACTGCATTTTGCAAAAAATTTGCAAAAAACGTAAGTTTGGCCTTTGGAATTTTTTTGCCGATACACCGTTTAACGGTCAGATTAATTGATTTTATTTTTTCATAGATCTGGCATTTCTTAATGCAGTGATACCAAATATGTGCATATTTTTTATTTTTTTAACCCTTTAGTTTTCAATGGAGCAAATGGTGAGTAATTTGAACTTTTAGGTATTTTTTAAACTTTTTTTTCCTTTTTTACATTTTTTAATTTTACTAGGAGGCTATAATGATCAGCAATCTGATCGCTGATTCATTTCTCCTGATCAGAGAAGCATCGCTCTGATTCAGAGAAATGCTGCGTTCTGGTTACAGCTGCTGCTCTGCCATCTGTAACAAGAACTACGTCATGATAGTGACAGGAGTCATCACAGGACAGTCACTACCATGGCAAACATCAGCTCCCTGTGATCGCGTCATGGGACCTCCAATGGCGGCGGGGAAAGGCAAGTTCCTTGCTGCAGCCATATAAATCTCACTGTCCCATTTTGACGGCTTAACAGGCGCAGGTGGATCGTGGATCCACCCATGCCTGTGAGGCACAGATATCTGCTGTTCAAATCAGCAGACATGTGTGGGGATCACCACCGGCTCACTATAGCAGCCGGTGGTGATCACAACTTCATGATTTAGGATGTACCTTTACATCCTTGGATTTGAATGCTTTGTGCTGTGTAATGGTTGTGTCTGACTGTACAGGGGCATGGTCTGATCCCACCACATCTCCTAGGCCAGGGAGGAAGTAAAAGTAAGTATAAAGACAAGACAGCGTGAGATCATAGCTGATTCTCTCTGTGAGGTAAAACATTTTTCTGCCTGATTTTAAACAATGGTTTACTTCAAAGAATAATTTTTGATCCTGTGCCATAATGTCTTTATAGTCACTTTTGTATCCTCCCTGGCTCAGGAACTGTGGTATGATCAGACCATGTCCCTGTATGGTGGTATGAAAATAAAGTTTTAAAGCTAGAAGTCATCTTCCTCATCCTTAGCGCTCTGTCGGACTGAGTAAATTCTTCAGTTCCTGTATGGTCAGACACATCCATTACACAGTACACAACAGGGACACATATATAGGATTATCTCAGCACAGGAACATTTTTTTAAAACACATCCAATTGTAGAAATTAATATTATTCCAAGATCTGTGGATTAAAACAAACTAAATTCATGTGACAACCCCTTTAAGTTAAGTCAAGGCATTTAATGCAATATCGGACAAAAAAATATAATATCCATTTAGCTCTATATTTCAAGGACATTGTAAGAACTAATAAAAAATGCCTCTGGCTCTAAAAAACCTTTTGATAAAAATGTAATCTAAACCATAATGTATCATTGACTCATTTTTTTACCATTTTCTGCCACAACAACCATTGTGTATAAGTCAAGATGGTGCAGACATGTTCCATGTCCAGACTCTGCCCCATCAACCCATCCTACTCCAAGATGAAGTCATGCAAGCTCAGCAACCGACAATTGCTTTAATTGTCGTTTGACGCCACGAAAAAGGGTTAATACGTTCCGCTCCAGGAAGCAGCGTTCCGGCAGGTGACTTGTGTGAATGGAACACTGAGCACAGACAGAGATGTTTGCAGATATATAATTATATTTTGAAAGCTGAAAGTTAGATGCATTCCCTCAAGCAGAAATGTCCACCACCTCTTAGCCCAGCTAATGGCACCACGGACTGTAAAAGCTTAATGCAGAGTTTCCACATTCAGCGGGTTTCAACGCAGACGTGCGCGGGGAAAAAAAAAGGTTGCTCTGGATTATTGAAGCATATAGCTCAAACCGGCTGGAGCCAAGGAAATGTTTTCTATAATTTTCCAATATTTATACAGCACCAACACACAGGCTATGTCCACTGACATCAGAAGCGCACGTGACAGCTACTAGAGAAAGAGTAAAATAAAATACTGGGAAATCAGTAATACACCACAATTCCATAGAGAATTGCAGTATTATAGTAATTATATTTTTGTACATAGGAGCAGTATTATAGTAGTTATATTCTTGTACATAGGGGGCAGTATTATAGTAGTTATATTCTTGTACATAGGGGCAGTATTATAGTAGTTATATTCTTGTACATAGGGGCAGTATTATAGTAGTTATATTCTTGTACAAAGGGGCAGAATTATAGTAGTTATATTCTTGTACATAGGGGCCAGTATTATAGTAGTTATATTCTTGTACATAGGGGCAGTATTATAGTAGTTATATTCTTGTACATAGGGGCCAGTATTATAGTAGTTATATTCTTGTACATAGGGGGCAGTATTATAGTAGTTATATTCTTGTACATAGGGGCAGTATTATATTAGTTATATTCTTGTACATAGGGGCAGTATTATAGTAGTTATATTCTTGTACATAGGGGGCAGTATTATAGTAGTTATATTCTTGTACATAGGGGCAGTATTATAGTAGTTATATTCTTGTACATAGGGGCAGTATTATAGTAGTTATATTCTTGTACATAGGGGCAGTAATATAGTAGTTATATTCTTGTACATAGGGGCAGTATTATAGTAGTTATATTCTTGTACATAGGGGGCAGTATTATAGTAGTTATGTTCGTGTACATAGGGGCAGTATTATAGTAGTTATATTCTTGTATATAGGGGCAGTATTATAGTAGTTATATTCTTGTACATAGGGGTTGTATTATAGTAGTTATATTCTTGTACATAGGGGCAGTATTATATTAGTTATATTCTTGTACATAGGGGCAGTATTATAGTAGTTATATTCTTGTACATAGGGGCAGTATTATATTAGTTATATTCTTGTATATAGGGGCAGTGTTATAGTAGTTATATTCTTGTACATAGGAGCAGTATTATAGTAGTTATATTCTTGTACATAGGGGGCAGTATTATAGCAGTTATATTCTTGTACATAGGAGCAGTATTATAGTAGTTATATTCTTGTACATAGGGGCAGTATTATAGTAGTTATATTCTTGTACATAGGAGCAGTATTATACAAGTTATATTCTTGTACATAGCGGCAGTATTATAGTAGTTATATTCTTGTACATAGGGGCAGTATTATAGTAGTTATATTATTGTACATAGTAGCAGTATTATAGTAGTTATATTCTTGTACATAGGGGGCAGTATTATACAAGTTATATTCTTGTACATAGGGGGCAGTATTATAGCAGTTATATTCTTGTACATAGGAGCAGTATTATAGTAGTTATATTCTTGTACATAGGGGGCAGTATTATAGTAGTTATATTCTTGTACATAGGAGCAGTATTATACAAGTTATATTCTTGTACATAGGGGCAGTATTATAGTAGTTATATTCTTGTACATAGGAGCAGTATTATAGTAGTTATATTCTTGTACATAGGAGCAGTATTATAGTAGTTATATTCTTGTACATAGGGGCAGTATTATAGTAGTTATATTCTTGTACATAGGAGCAGTATTATACAAGTTATATTCTTGTACATAGGGGCAGTATTATAGTAGTTATATTCTTGTACATAGGAGCAGTATTATAGTAGTTATATTCTTGTACATAGGAGCAGTATTATAGTAGTTATATTCTTGTACATAGGAGCAGTATTATAGTAATTATATTCTTGTACATAGCGGCAGTATTAAAGTAGTTATATTCTTGTAAATAGAGGCTGTATTATACTAGTTATATTCTTGTACATAGAGGGCTGTATACTTTATTATAATTGCTTTGCTTGTATAGAATGGGGCAGTATTACATTAGTTATAGTTTTGCATACAGTGTTATAGATATTTTACTGGATTATTTTATTGTTTTATTATTTTTTCCTATAAGGTAAATGCTCTCTAAAGGTAACATCCCAAGTCAGTCCTGACATTTTCAGCGAGGCTGAACGCAAAGTAAGATTGACATACTTTATACATTCAGATCCGTTTTCAATATGCACCATCATCCAGGATTATGTAAAAGGTGTTTGCTTAATTTACTTTCCTGCTTTTGCAGCCCAGAATTCCAGCACTCCATCTGCAATATAATGAGTGATTTAATTATTAAGCCTCAGCTTTAGGGGGAATACTTGCGGCCGGTGCTGCTTGTCTCTTCACTCCACAACTTTCGAGCTGACTTGTAGTGCACCTTACACTGAGCGTGCCGCACATTAGCAGGGCCGAGGTGCTGCCGATGTGTTCCAGCTTCTTGTGAATACAGGTATTAGGATAATCGCAGTCAGTGGGGCATCCTTTGTGCCCCCGCCGGTAACCCTGTTCATTTACTTGATTGCAAAATTAATCACAAAACATTTTTTTAGAGAAATTCATAATCCTTCCAAATCCCTGTATCACACTTTGATTAAAAGTAGGTTTACTCAAGACTTTGCCGGTTGCTGTGATTTTTGCATAAATGAGACTAGAATGACTAATATTTTAACACTTGCCCATTCACGTTCCATTGAAAAATAAAGGTCTTTGTTTAGCACCAAGATTTTTGGATTTTCATTTTTTTCCTCTTCTTTTTCCAAGAGTCGTAATGTTTATTAGTTTTCCTCTATTGACCTGCACAAATAAAGTAATGTTGAGGGGGAGAGGGAATACTGGGTTTTTTCCCAGGGGCCTTATTTCGAAAGATGTTCCCTACAAGAGCCTACTCAGCTGCAGGTTCGATGCCATGATACATCTGTAGCTCCTATACTTTACAAACCAGGCACTGCGCTGATTATGCAAGATCTGCATTATCAATGTAGTTTCTGAGGTTAGACATGCAGACGTCAAGGTCACGGACAGCTCCGGAGACAGCATTGGGGACAGCATCGCCGGGGACAGCATTGTTGGGAACAGCATCGCCATGGACAGGTGAGTATCCAGCAAGTAGTGTGTGTGCCGTGACGTCCAGGAGGTCATCGGAGTTCCCAATGAACTCTGATGACCTTCTGATGACACTCCCACGACACCCGCAGTACAGAGGGTGTCATGACGGTGACTTCACGGGTTCATGAGAGTTCATTGTGAACTCGGATGACCTCCTGGACATCACTAAACACACACTGCTTGCTGGATACTCACCTGTCACCGGCGATGCTGTCCCCAGCGCTGTCCCTGGCTATGCTCCTGCTTCCAGGTTCAAGGTGCAGTGAGTATTCAATGAGCATAATTAGCTGGCGTTGGAAGCAAGTGACAGAAGAGCCGAAGGAAGAAGCAAAGATACATGTTTCTCCGGTATGTGTCACACTGATGTCAGACGGATCACATCAGTGTGTGGTCCATGTGACATCAGTGCTGCCGGAGAAAAAATGGACATGTCTCCTTGTGTATGTGCGGGGACACCCAATCCATGTGAAAACACGGACATGTGTGTAACTGCAGAGAATTACATGGGTACATGTGGCATCCATATTAAAAATTGATGTGAAATGTACCTGAAACACGGACGTATGAATCCAGCCTAACAGTGTGTGTTTAGCATGGAGTGCACTTGTGTTTAACGTACTGTGTGTTGTGCGGTATTCTGCATTGCACTCGCTGGTGTCATGGTGACGTCAGACTCTGTTCAGACTGTAAAGTACAATAAACTGCCTGGGATGTCTTAGTTGCACAGCCTGTCATGGGCGTCGGCTGGTTCTGGCTTTACAGGTCTCCAGCACTATGAAAATTAAATTCTGCTGGCTTGTGATCAGCTGCTGAGAGCTCAGGCTGCGGATAACCATCTCCAGCGTTTATAAGGTTCTGGATTCCTTGGCTGGGTGCTGGATATAGCTTTTTGCTTCCTTGTTCCTGAGTTTATCCAGTTATATGGTGATCTTCGAGTTGCAGCTCAGCATGCTATGTGAGTTCTCCAGTAGTGAATTTATTTCCTACCCCTTTTGCGTTACTCCCCAGTTCACATACTGTCCCTCCTCTATGTTTGAGTGCAGTGTGTGAGAGTTTTAGATTACCCTTGTCTCTGATTATTTGTGGGGTTTTGGTTAAGGGGTTTCCAGCCTGCTCCTTGAATGAGGGAAGTAGTATCAGAGCTTAGACAGGAGACAGGGTCACACCAGGGGCTCGAACCTGGCTACCATCAAGTCTACCTTCGAGATAAGGGACAGCAAATGAGCCCCAGGCTTAGGGTCAGGCTAGGAGCCCCATTTCCATCCATACACCATCATGAAAGAGTATGTATATAAGTTACACATTGTAACTTGCAGTATATGTGCGTGTGGAATATTTAGTGATGAGGATTGCAGTAACTACCCAGTGCTTGTGAATAGCTGTACGATACTACTAATCTCAGTCACCAGAGCTGAATTTGTGGGTTGTGGAATATGGCGGAGGAGCTTTGTAGGAATATTCTTGATAAAAAATTGGTGCACTAAGAAAAGTTTGAGGGAGTCTTACTGGATTAGTAATGGGGGTATCCAGGGCAATCAGGAATAGATGGGCAAAATGCCAGAATTCGGATATCTAATGGATGCACCAGTTATGGGGCGGCTGCAGCCTGATTTTTTTAGGCTGAGAAGGGGCCACTAACCTTGGAGCTTCCCAGCCTGATAACACCAGTAGAGTTGAGTGCACCTTTGAAATTTTGGTTCGCCGCTAAATTCAAGCCTTAAAAAGGTTGATCCCCGACTTGATCTGAACTTCAATGGAGGTCAGTAATTGGGCAGTTCACGTCTCTGCCCACATGCTGCCAGCTGTAAGCAGAACCCATCCAAGGGAGGGTGGGCTAGGTTTTTCAATTTCTTTTTATGAGTGTATTCTACATCTGATCACATTGATTTTACCCCCAGTACGAGCTGTTCAAACACTACACTTGACTCTCACAGGGCTGAGCATCAATCATACCCAAGCACAGCACTGCTATATTGAGTGGTTTGCGCTCATAACTCACTTAAACTTCAAACCCAAACCTCAGGTTCCCTGAGCTCCAAACTCCAGCCCCCAGCTGTCTGCTTTACCTTGGCTGGTTATCAAGAAAAGATGGACTCCTCACCATATCCAAGCTTCGGACTGGCTTAATTTGAGTAACGAGCACTGGAACAGTTTAGAGCTCACTCATCACTAATTGTTATCAGTTACGATTCAGCTCAGAAGTGGTGATGAGCGAGCACTAAAATCCTTGGGTGCTAGGTACTCATGTTGAGCAGGTCAGATGTTCTAAAAGTGCTAGAGTAACGAGTATAATGGAAGTCAAAGCAATATTTGGGCATCTTAATTCTCCACCCACATAAAGCCAACCCTAAACAGAGCATTTCCGAATTATTTTTTTGATACGCTACATCCAAAAACATTGGCAAAAAGACAAGGTTTGTTCAGCTCACCTTACCCCCATGAAGATCTTTTGCATGGAGACTGCATTGCCGGACAGAGGATTGAATAGTAGAAAAAAAGGGATTTCCAGCAACCGATCTTCTAAAAATTCCAATTTTTTATTAATAAATTTAAAAAATTCATAAAAATGGTAGTACAAAATGATTATCAGACAGCCGAGGTGTCACAAAACAAACGTGTTTCGGAAGATTTTAGTCCTCAATCATTGTTTATGCTTAAACAATGATTAAGGACTAGAATCTTCCGAAACGCGTTTTGTAAAAAGGTGTTTTGTGACACCTTGGCTGTCTGATAATTATTTTGTACTACCATTCTTATGAATTTTTTAAATTTATATATAAAAAATTGGAATTTTAGAAGATCGGTTGCTGGAAATCCCTTTTTTTCTACTATCCAAAAATATTTTTTCAACCCCAGTGAGAGATACTCAGAGTCTGCAAATGGCTATCCCTGGGGTGCCTTCACAAATCATTCAGTGTAGGAAGAATTTTTTTTTATGGTTGTTGTTTCTCGGAAGGAATATCTGAGAACCTGCGATACTCATCCGAGCACCACGAGTACCCAATCATTCGATCGAGTACCAAACACTGACGAACACGTTCGCTCATCACTACTCAAACTGTCCTGCTGTCTAGAACAGAGTCAAAGTGGGGAAATCAGAACTAATCACCATGAATTTTAGTTTTCTCTTACGTATCCTTGTTGATATATTCATAATACATTTCTTTTGAATTTAATCTTCGTGAGCACTGTATCTTTCTTGAGATTCAGAGCCAAGTTTGGGACAGAAACCCAAAGGGCAAGGAAGATTTTGCTGTGTATATATCAACTATTATTCAAGAAAGTTCTGATAGCTCTTAAAAAAATGCAAGCCCTTTAAAATGGTATTTCTGGTGATGTGGCTTGTACGTTGCGGCTTCCAACATATTCATCAGTGTCAAATAATGAAATTTTGTCTTACAAAATTGCAGCACAAGTAGCATGGATCCGAGCTGGTACAGAGCTTGTACTAGTCTAATACCATTTATCATCAAATGTGAGACATTTTATTACAAAAATATGCTGCAGACAAAGTAATGTTAATACTGAAATTAGATTGAGTGGATGCAATGGAAAATATGCTGAAATTATTTGAATAACCTTTGTGTCCTTCCAAGAGAATTTTTAGTGTGTACATGAGGAATAATATCATTTCTCATCATTATATGTTGCATCATATCATCAGTTTTCCTTTTGCATGATCTATCTATAATTTCCAGTTGTCTCTGAGCTAGTGCATGGAGACTATCTACTATGAAGTCGCCTATGCACAGCACACACAGAGATAATGGATTCTTGCTTTTCCCCATAATTTTCAGAACATTTTTAGATGAAGCCACATAAAGGATGACATTATACAGCAGTAATGAGTTAATTTAACACTGAGGTGAGAAAAATACTAGAAAGAATGAGACCTGCCTGCTTGTGTTCCTGCCTTTCTTTAACTCTGCTCCTTCGTTATTATATGTCACATCATATAATCATGAGGAATAATATAATTTCTCGTCATTATATCTCACATCTTGTCATCAGTTTTCCTTTTGTATGATCTAGCTCTAATTTCCAGTTGTCTCTGAGCTAGTGGTTGGAGACTACCTACTATGATGTCTCCTATGCACAGAACACACAGAGATGAGGGACTCTTGTTCTTCCCCATCTCTATGTAGCACATAAAGGAGGACATTATACAGCACAAATGAGTTAATACTGGGGTGATAAAAATACTAGAAAGAATGAGCCCTGTCTGCTTGTCTCTACCTTTTTCATCTCACTCTGTTCCTCCGTTATTATATGTCACATCATATAATCAGATTTCCTTTTGGAGGCTCTATCTATAATTTCCAGTTGTCTATGAGCTAGTGAGTGGAGACTACCTACTATGATGTCTAGAAATAATGAGCCTTGTCTGCTTGTGTCTCTGCCTTTTTACTATTACTCTGATCCTCCATTATTATATGTCACATCATATAATCAGTTTTCCTTTTGGAGGCTCTATCTATAGTTTCCAGTTGTCTCTGAGCTAGTGGTTGGAGACTACCTACTATGATGTCTCCTATGCACAGAACACACAGAGAGGAGGGACTCTTGCTCTTCCCCATCTCTATGTAGCACATAAAGGAGGACATTATACAGCACTAGTGAGTTAATATTTGGAGTGAGAAAAATACTAGAAAGAATGAGCCCTGTCTGCTTGAGTCTCTGCCTTTTTCCTCTCACTCTACTCCTCCGTTATTATATGTCACATCATATAATCAGTTTTCCTTTTGGAGGCTCTATCTATAATTTCCAGTTGTCTCTGAGCTAGTGGTTGGAGACTACCTACTATAATGTCTCCTATGCACAGAACACACAGAGATGAGGGACTCTTGCTCTTCCCCATCTCTATGTAGCACATAAAGGAGGACATTATACAGCACTAATGAGTTAATATTTGGGGTGAGAAAAATACTAGAAAGAATGAGCCCTGTCTGCTTGTGTCTCTGCCTTGTTCCTCTCACTCTACTCCTCCGTTATTATATGTCACATCATATAATCAGTTTTCCTTTTGGAGGCTCTATCTATAATTTCCAGTTGTCTCTGAGCTAGTGGGTGGAGACTACCTACTATGATGTCTAGAAAGAATAAAACCTGTCTTCTTGTGTCTCTGCCTTTTTTCTTTTACTCTGCTCCTCCGTTATTATATCTCACATCATATAATCAGTTTTCCTTTTGGAGGCTCTATCTATAATTTCCAGTTTTCTCTGAGCTAGTGGGTGGAGACTACCTACAATGATGTCTCCTATGCACAGAACACAAAGAGATGAGGGACTCTTGCTCTTCCCCATCTCTATGTAGCACATAAAGGAGGACATTATACAGAACTAATAAGTTAATATTTGGGGTGAGAAAAATACTAGAAAGAATGAGCCTTGTCTGCTTGTGTCTTTGCCTTTTTCTTCTCACTCTACTCCTCCGTTATTATATGTCACATCATATAATCCGTTTTCCTTTTGGAGGCTCTATCTATAATTTCCAGTTGTCTCTGAGCTAGTGAGTGGAGACTACCTACTATGATGTCTAGAAAGAATGAGCCCATTCTGCATGTGTCTCTGCCTTTTTCTCTCACTCTGCTCCTTCGTCCTGCTCCTTCTCTCTTTATAGACGTCAATAGGCAGCTGTAATCTGATCCCTCAGTGATCTGCCCATCCTCTTGTTTTCACAAAACATATTTTAGAAGGTTTATTTTAGGGTCAAAGATGAGTACAGAAGGAAGAGGGAAGAAAGAAAACTACTCACAAGTCAAGAAGGAAGACTATTTCTCAGACTAAATATATTATAAACTTTCTTATATCCACTTGGACTATTGACTTATGCGAAGTTAGTTGAAATAACGGTGATCATTTAATTTATTTTTTATTTTTTTAATAGAAAGACAGGAATTTACTTGGCTCTACACCTGCAGTACTCTCTGTATTATATTTTATTCAAGCTGTGCTACCTTTCATAGCGGAGCAGGGCCACTATGGGAATGATATGTTTGAAGCTTATAGAGCATATCTACTGTAATATGCTATGAACCAGACACTAACACTACCTGAAAAGCCATACCAGATACCTAAGTGCCGCGCTTGCTGAGAGCGTTTCTCGCTAAAACATCCTAATTAGTTGTCAGACTTGTTTCATGCCGAGGCACCCTTGGGTTCCTTCATCTCGAACATGGACAACAACCAAATTAAAATTTAATTTTATGGAAATTTCATTGTTTACAGCAGTAATCCTGACATTTTCTAAAACTAATACAGTAACAGAATACAAAAAAATTCGATTTGGAAAATAAATAATATCACCAGGTACTCTCAATAATACTGCTCTATAGTGTCTACCAAAAATCCCAATACAGCTATCAGATACAATGCCCAATGAAAATAAAATTATATATTATTCAGACAATATTTCAATGTCATGCCCACCAGGGATGTTATTATTATTATTATTATTTATTATTATAGCGCCATTTATTCCATGGCGCTTTACAAGTGAAAGAGGGTATACGTACAACAATCATTAACAGTACAAAACAGACTGGTACAGGAGGAGAGAGGACCCTGCCCGTGAGGGCTCACAGTCTACAGGGAATGGGTGATGGTACAATAGGTGAGGACAGAGCTGGTTGCGCAGTGGTCTACTGGACTGAGGGTTACTGTAGGTTGTAGGCTTGTTGGAAGAGATGGGTCTTGAGGTTCCTCTTGAAGCTTTCCACGGTAGGGGAGAGTCTGATATGCTGAGGTAGAGCATTTCAGAGTATGGGGAGACACGGGAGAAATCTTGTATGCGATTTTGGGAAGAGGAGATAAAAGAGGAGTAGAGAAGGAGAACTTCTAGACCACCAGTGATGGACCATCAGCTCCCTAGACTACCAGGAATGTAACCGTAAACCCGTTGATTGCCTTAACGGGGTATGTCTATCTCATGTATTTATGGCATAGCCATTGGATTGGAGATGTGATTCCTTCTATCTCAAAATTGGGGCCACCATCATGTGCTTTAAAAGGTAGTTTCAATTCCCATACAAATAGGTAGGACTTCCGAAAATCTCTTTATTGATAACAGTGCGCATCAAGGCCCCATTGTCAAGACGGATGCACCTCCCATCTAGCATACATTTAAGGTATATTCTGCATGTAAGGTGGGAATACCCTTTAAAGATGCCCAAAGATGATGGCCAGTTATTCACTGGTAGTCAGTTATTCCTTCAAAACTAATAGGCATGCACATTATATATGAACGTGCATGTATTCACTATGAGAAGAGAGAAGTTCAACGCGGACAAACACCTCCAATGGCAACTCCTTGTTCCCGAGAACAAAAGCCTCATGCATTGTAGTTTTTATTTTTGTCGCGAAGTCAAGAGACCCCCATATACACACAATATGATAATTAGCTAGTTCCAATTTTGGCTAACTTTGCTATAAAACTATGTTTTATAGACATTATTCATTATACTTATGAAAGGATGTAAATCGGGGAAATGTTGATAAAAATGGGTCCATATTCTGGTTTGCTAGGCTGAGTCTAATGACTAAATGACCAGGAAACTACAAAACATATACAGCTGCACTCTAAAATGCTAACAATGATTAGGGGAACTCTGGTGCATTACTGCTATACTAATGTTTGAAAAAAAGAGATACTTAGCTCATGTATCGGCCAATGCATGTGAGCCCGGTAACCCGTGACAAAGTATATCTCAATATACCGGGACCCTAACTTAAATGCCTCTATCGGAGATAAAAATCTACAAGTTTGGGCAGAAAGGAGTCAGCTATAAAAGGGAATGAGCTCAGCCTGGTTACAGGGCGGAGTGCTGAAGCAGAAAGAAACGTCCAGGAAGCCTAATTAGGTAGACCATACTTGACCGGGAAGGGAGTATTTTAACAGGACTTCTGATATCTAAATATAAAAGTGTAGGTTTGTGTAAAGGATACCCCTACATTTACATTGATAGTCTATCCATAGGATAGGTCATCAATGTCTGATTGGCCGGAGTTCAACACTTGGCACCCTCGCCAATCAGACATTGATGACCTATCCTATGGATAGGCCATCAATGTAAATGTAGGGGTATCCTTTACACAAACCTACACTTGTATAATGTTCTTTGTGCTGATGTCGGCAGCCTTTGGCTGGAAATTCTCAGTTCCGGAGCTGCTCAGTCAACTGATAGCGGCTGTGGCCAGGTACTGCACATCCGCATTCTATTAATTTGAATGGGAAGTAGATGGGCAGCATCCGGCTGTGGCTGCTATTAGTTGACGGGGTAGCACCGGAACTGAGCATTTCCGACCAAAAGCTGCTACCACGAGCACCTAGAACAGCTGATTGGTGAGGGTGCAAATTGTCGGACCCCGGCCAATCATACATTGATGACCTTTCCTAAGGATAGACCATCAATGTAAAAGAAGTAGACAACCTCTTTAACGTAATATTATAGTATATCAAGAACATCTTAGAGAAAGAACATCCAGAGCTAGCCTACACCCCAAAAAAGTTTTTTTTTCTTCTACATGGCTATTAAACTGAAAAGCCTTATTTCTACTATATGAAACCGTGCCTTCCTTGTAGTCTACAATCAAAAATACATATGCCTGTGGCTGTACGAGAGACGAGAGCATTGTTAAACAAGGTACATCTCAGAAAGCTATAGTCTGGAAGGTTTAAACCACTTGAGTCCTAACAGAGTTTTTGATGCAGAGAGAAGGGCGATAAATCCAATATGTGTTACGAGGAAATGCATCTGCAGCTTGAATACTCCATGGATATTACAGCGTGTTTTCTACTTGAGGTTTTGACTAATTACATCTGTCTGACTACTGCTTTCAGGTTCAGGAAACAAGAAGAAGGATTAATTTCAGCAGATGGGCTGCAAAAGGGGAAAATGGTTGGTGGCACCTCTACCCCCACAATCTATGTGGAAATGAGCTGGAAGAGCTGCAGGGACTTACGAGTATTAATTTTTTTTTAAAGGATTTTGTCTAAGAGAGCAACAAATTAAAACCAAGACCTGGCAGATTTCAGAGAGGCAGATATAAACTAATATATTTATCAAAATGGAATTAAATATCAGGAATAGCCATTTACGCACCGTTCTTGATAAGGGGTTGTACTCAAGACACTCTTGATTGATTAAGAGGCAAACACATCTTAATAAATCAGGAGAGTCTGAAGAGTGGCATGCACCTCTAACTTGACGATTGAAGTAAGATTTCTCACGTAGGTAATGCCACCTCTCCTGATGAGAGCCGTCACTATGTTGTACGACAAAAGGTCTGCCCTATTTTGGCAGAGCGGGTCAAAATCTGAGTGAAGATGCCACTGCGTTGCGGAAAAATGTTGTATCTTTCAAAGCTTTTTACATTAGTTATCTCGTGAAAGAGCTTTGATGAATCAGAGTAAAAATCTTTTTTGTGGTCACTGGATTGACATTGATATTAAAAATTGACTCTGTCTTTTGCCAGGGCTATCTCAATCCTGTGTAGGGTGAAAAAACTCGAAAGACCAGTGACCACCATTTCGGTTTTTACAAGGGACCGGTAAATCAGAAATGAAACTAAGAATTTTGTAACCCTTAAAAAAATTGTTAAGTGTTAAGATCATTTTGGCTAAAGAGCATGGATAATCTCTCGTGGAGTCTTGTATTTTTGCAATTATTTATTGGAGGATTTCTAGTCTGTATGAGAACAGGACAGATCAGGTGTAGAAGTTTTGAGTTAGACCTTATCTTACATTATTTTCCATGTGTGCAGTTAGTGTGTATAACAGTAATATTGTCAGAATTCTGCCCAGCGGTGCTCTGCTGTCCTGCAGAGCCTATGCTGGGTCTCATATTTTTCCCGGTTACCAGTTGAGTCCTGTGTGGTGTGGGAGGGGTCTATTCTTTGGAGCCTCATTCCAGGTGATTGCTCTGCTTTATCTGGAGCTGTGTCACCCAGAACGCTGCCAATGATAGTTCCTGTTTTGCAGTTCACGTCTCTGGTTCCCATAAGTGTCTGACTTGATCTTGCCTTGCTACCTAGTTCAATGTAGCTGAAAAAGTTAATACTGCAGGACACTTTATTATAGAAAGCGGACACCCCCAGAAGAGAGAAGCCAGAAGACCCCGCGATCATACTCATCAGACGCCAAACGAGAGAGCCTGCAGCGGATCACACACCCACAGACATCAGATAACACATTCACATCAGATTGCACACCCACACACATCAGATCGCACACACAAGATCACACACTCACACTCACCACATCCAGCGATATTGATTGTGAGTAAAATGCAGTGCAGTGGAGCATGTGGACCAGTGGATGGAACGCTTACAGGACCTGTGGCTGGAATGCAGCAATGCATTCCAGCTGCAGGTCCTGTATGAGTTCCACCTGCATGTCCTTTCGCTACACTGCACTGCATCCCAAGATTATGTGCCGGCCAGAAGAAATCAATATTGCTGGATATGGTGGGTGTGGGCTTGCAATCTGATGTGTGAGTGGGTGTGCGTGTCGCGGGCGGGGAGGACGCCACTGCGCTGCACTCGCTAACGCTCGGTTCCAGCGCTGCTGCGATGGCTGCTCGGTGGCTCGAGCGGTGGGCCGGATCCGGAGGCTCGAGCGGCGCTCCTCGCCCGTGAGTGAAAGGGGGGTAGTTTGGTTTGGGGATTTGGTCCGTGATGCCACCCACGGGTTGTGGTGAGGTTGGGCACCACCGCTGCTGGTGACGGGGATCCCGGGAGCGATGGTAGGGAGCAGCTGGGATGTTGTTTTCCCCCCTCCGTGGGTAGCGGTTGGTGGTCCCGGGGGTCCGGTGAGGTGACGGGGAGGCAGGGTTGGCAAGGTGCAGAGTCGCCTGGACTGCGCAGTGCGGTGCCGGACGGCACGGTTGTACTCACTCAGCCACCAATGTACACAAAGTCTCTGGTAAACCAAACGGCTGGATGGACGGGTCCCGCAGCCGGCTGCTGTGACTTCTCCCGGACAGTTGGTGGTGGCTGCCTTTCCCTGCACCTTTGTGTATGTTCGGTCCCAATGGATTCCCACCGGTAACCCGCTCCCCAGCGTGTATATGTGCCGGAGGAGCCCTTTTGCCCGCAGTTTCTGGCCCTTGGAACTCTAGCTGTGGCGGTAGCTGTATTTCCTTTTGCTGGTCAGACGGTTGCCTTCAATCGGGTCTTGGCTGTTGGGAAATCCCTGGGGTTCCAGTCACAGACGGATTTGACCTCTAATGGCGGCTCCAAGCCTGGTCGGGGTCCACAGGCCCTGCCTGTGTATGCTGGCTTCACTTCGCTCCCCGGTTCGGTACCAGCGGGCCACCACCTGTCCCCGGCCCTACGGTTCCGCGTTGATCTGCCTCTCCTGCAGACGGCCACCACCGTCTGCCAACCTTGCTCTTGGTGCCCGGGCCACACACCCGGACACGGTCAGTTTACTCCTCCACTACTACTCCACTCCTCACTCCTTTACCTTCCTAACTGATCTCCACTGAATTCCTTTTCCCGCCTCCAGGACTGTGAACTCCTCAGTGGGTGGGGCCAACTGCCTGGCTCCACCCCACCTGGTATGGACATCAGCCCCTGGAGGGAGACAACAAAGATTTTGTGTCTGGCTGATGTGCCTGTCTCGGGGTGGGGGTGTGTGTTGTAGTACCTGTGACGACCTGGCTAGTCCAGGGCGCCACATGTGCGCGATCTGATGTGTGTGTGTATGAGTGTGCATGACTGTGTGCATGATCTAATGAGTGTGAGTGTGTCAACCAAAAGTAGGTGATGATGTCGTGCAGCATACCTGCTTGGAGTGCCCACCATAGATCACAGGTGGACCTAGGAGTCCCGTAGTCATCCGAGTCTGACCCACAGATATCAGATAACACACTCACATCAGATTGCACACCCATACACATCAGATCGCACACACAAGATCACACACTCACCCTATCCAGCGATATCGATTGTGAGTTAAATGCGGTGCAGTGGAGCATGAGGACCAGTGGATGGAACGCCTACAGGACCTGCGGCTGGAATGCAGCAATGCATTCCAGCTGCAGGTCCTGTATGAGTGCCACCCGCATGTCCTTGCGCTACACTGCACTGCATCCCAAGATTCTGTGCCGGCCAGAAGAAATCAATATTGCTGGATGTGGTGTGGGTTTGCAATCTGATGTGTGATTGGGTGTGTGCCCGATCTGATGTGTGTGTGTATGAGTGTGCATGACTGTGTGCGCGATCTAATGAGTGTGAGTGTGTCGGCCAGAAGTAGGTGATGATGTCGTGCAGAATACCTGCTTGGAGTGCCCACCATAGATCACAGGGAGACCTAGGAGTCCCATAGTCATCCGGGTCTGATAAGTATTAGTCTCCTGTGTAGGGGATCTGCATTTTTTTGAGGGGTAAACTTTCCCTCAACCGTGTTTCCTCGAGAATAAGCCCTACCCAAAAATAAGCCCTAGCGCATTTTCAGGGCAAAAAAAAAATAAGACAGTGTCTTACTTACGGGGAAACACAGTATCAAACAAGATGGCAGCTGCAGCTGGATGCCGTTTTCCAAAATCTGTAAAATTTGTAACATTTGAACGGAATTCAATTGCACTAGAAGAAAATTTGCCCAACTCAAGTATACACCTTACAAACTCCAAAGCTTTTGGAATTGAGGTTTTTGGGGGGGTTTTTTACAATTTTACATCATTTTGTGTTTTTTTTTTATTTTACATAGGTTACCCTTTTAAGTATAAATAAAGCGTAAAAAAATATGAAAAATAAGTAAAAAAAAAAAGGAAGCTGAAAAAAACCCCCAACATAATAATACAATACAAAATGTCAACCAAACTAAAAATTATAGAGCATGATTCTCACCCAAGACCGTGTTCTGGGATGAACTAGTTTGTAGCTTATCATTTTGAGTAGTAATTCATGATGCTTGGAACATTTCTTTCCTTTTTTTTTTTGGCAAATTAAGATATTATATTGTCTACAATTCAAGTGGTAAGCTATAATGTCATGGATATTAATTTCATCAGAAGGGACACAATTAAAAGTACATTCTTGTCTTGTTCGCATCGTAGGAAATGGCTCATATTTAATCAAAGGTTATCAGAACATTTATGAGACACAATTTACTTAATGTACTAACAAACTAAAAATATAAAACTATTAAATTATAATTAACAAAAAATGAACAAAATTTATATTTTTAATATTACTAATTTATATTTTTTTTCCAGAAAGAAGAAAATCTAATAAAACAAATGAATTCAATTACATTTTAACTTAACCATTAAAAATGTCATATCAAAATTATGTTTTTAATCCGCAGTATTTTGATATCAATACAAGTACCGTATTTTTTGGATTATAAGAAGCAGTTTTTGTCACAAAAATTTAGGAGGAAAATGAGGGGTGCGTCTTATAATGCGAACGTTTAGGAAGAAGGAGGAGCGCACCAGACATATAATATAATTAGAAACAGAGGGGTGCTAACAGTGCAACCATGAGACATGGAAAAAGGGGAGAAAAAGATGTTGCACATAACATAAGCACAGCCCAATATAATGTAAAAAGTACAAAACCTTTATTGAACAGCAATAAAAACAAATTAAAATACAACAAAATGCATACCCTTATAATGCAAACGTAGCTTACCGAGAGTTGGAGAATGGGCTCTGTGTTGGCTGTGCGGTGCTATGCTGGCTGCAGGGCGTTGTGTTGGCTGCAGGGTGCTGTGCTGGCTGTGGTGGGGGTTGTGCTGGCTGCGGGGCACTGTGCTGGTTATGGTGTGGGTGCTGTGTTGGCTGTGGGGTGCTGTGTTGGCTGTGGTGGGGGCTGTGCTGGCTGCAGTGAGGGCTGTGTGGCACAGGGTCGTGTGGCGAGTGAGATGCTCTGTAGGTGGTGCGGACTTCAAATAATGGTGCCCGGATTCAGCACGTGCACAGATAGAGCTCTCAGCTGAAGAGCTCACCTGCGCACGTGCTGCCTCTGACTCATTGATCTCCCAGCAGCGAACATAACGAAAATGGTGCCTGGAGGTGGCGTGTGCGTACATAGGATTTCAACTTCTCATTGACCCGTGAGCTCAATCTGCGCACGTGCTGACTTCGGGAGCCATTACTTTGAAGCTCACACCACCAACAGAGAATCTGTGACACCCGCCGCACCACCCTGCTCCACACAGACAGCATGGTGCAAAGCCCCCACCGCAGCCAGCATAGCTCCCACCACAGCGTCTGGAGCATTGCCCTACCCTAGCACTGCCTCTGCCTCCTGTGACCCTGCTCCACCACCGCTGCCGCGCACCCTCCAGTAAGACACCACCAGAGTATAAGACATCCCCCTTTTTCTTTTTTCCCTTTTTTATTTCTAAATTTGGGGTGCGTCTTATAATCCAGTGAGTCTTATCAAACGAAAAAAGCTTAAACTGACAAAAAGTCTAATTTCATTTATGAATTAGAAATGTCCTAATTTTTTTTTTAATTTTGTATTTTTTTATTTCCTTTTTTAAGAACATGGGGTATGAACAGTATTATAGCTTTGCTGTTTTTTTTTATTTAAAACATTTCAAAACATTTTAGGGAAAAAATACTTGAAAATATCAGAAAGAACCAATGAAAAAAAATAAAACTCCAAATATCTGTCAACAGTTGTATTATTTCTACCATATAATGATTTTCATTAATCATATTGTATGGTGCAGGCCCCTTAAAATATATATATGTGTATCCGGGAGTCTGACATGATGGTCCCTGATGGCAGCTGTGGTACAAATTTTAAACCTCGTCATTAATGAATGAGTCATTTTTTTCGCATTTATTTGATGGGAAACCACAATGACTTGTCAAACCATACAACGACTTTGGTGCAAGTAATAAACAAGTGTAGAGAGTTCAATTCCCATTTTCCCCATGAATGTGAAGTATTGATATACAGCCTGTGAACTAAAGCCCTTTCTCTATTCAGGACTATGTGTGAATACCGGAAGGCCATGGACAAAACAGTGGACCTATTGTCTGTGCGCTGAATTCACCCTAAATTAGAACTTTAGACCCTTATTTCTGTGTGTCACCATCTCTTTTTTTATCCTTAGGGTCAAGAGAAGTCATTTGTCGCAAACTTATTGAAACTGGTAGCTAAATGTAAAAAAAAAATACCCAATAAAGCTAGATTCACATGAGTATCAAAGCATCCATTAGAAGCCTTTCCAATAGATCTTTAAATTATTGGATACATAGCAAAACACTATTTTGGTAAAATATCAGACATTTCTTCTCCAATCCGTTCTGAATGCTTAAGCCGGTATTGTACTTCTGTCCATCCACTACACAGATGCCTCCACCTTGTGCCAGTCATTGCACTGGTTACCCATCTACTACAGAGTACAATATAAGCTTATCACTATCATCTAAAAAGCTTTCTACAGTTTTGCCCCACCCATCTAATCTCTAGGCCCTACATGTTTAAATGTGCTTTAAAAACATCTTTTTAGACAGGTGTGCCGCCCCAGTGCTACGGAGTATTCTGTCCCAGGCCGTATATTTACGGGGACAGTTCAATGGGTGTCCATTGCCCGGTTCCGTGACCCTGGGGGTCGCTTTTAAAGGGACTTATGTACATGGGAATGTGCAATAAAGTTTATGTCGTGACACCACTTGCGGATTGCGGTTATGGAGATAGAACCGCCACTGCACAGTTTCTCCACTGGGGCTGATGTTGACGGCAGCCTGGATGTTGGGCCCTACACAAGTAGGGCCGGGACAGCAGGGGGTAAGTGATGAAGTTTGGCACGGAAAGAAGGTAGGCCACAAAAGGGGTTGCTGTGTAACTGGTTCTCTTTACTCACAGTGGATGGTAACTGTTACCCAAAGGAAGGCTGGTGTTCACCTCTGGTTCTCCTAGTCCCAGTGCCAGGTTGATGACCTGGTGACATTTTTCCCCTGCACCTCTCTCAAGTTGGTGGGTCCCTGTGGCTTGGAGGGTCCCCTCCTGTTTGTCTCTCAGTCTTTAGTCCGTACGGCAGGCAGTGTGAACCCTGTAGGGTCGGTGTTCCATTCCGGCCCCTGGTTCTCCCGTTACTGCTGGTGCCCCCGGACTTCTAAGGTCAGTGAGGTCCTGGATGGTCCCCTCACTGTGCAGATTTTATCAGGTCTGCCTGGAGCATTGCCTGACCTAGGGCTCTGTACCACGTCGGTGCTATGGTTCTGGGAGTACTTTGCTGTACTCCACCAGCAACCACACGCCTGGGCCCTCAGGTCACACTCCCGTCAGTGCAGTTACGTCCGTCCTCTCTCACTTCCACTTACTAACCCTAATTGTCCATCCCCTCCCACCTGGTTGTCGTCCAGTGGACTGGATCGGCTCCACCCTGGGTGGCCATCCATTGGGTCCACTCTAGTCTGTCACCAATCTGCAGATGGGGAAATTGGGATTTTAATATGTTTTACGGATACCGTCAGTGGTCTTCCATGTCCCTGGGGGTAGGCCCTGAATCTTTGGTAAGATCCAGTACCTTGTAGTGCCCTGATGAGTTCAGGGGCGCTACACAGACCATTCACCTCACTTCACTAATGTATCTCTTCCCTGTTCCCACTTTCTAAGTTTTTCTTAAAATCCGGTCCCTCTAATTCCTTTGTCTCCACACCCATGGACCCAACAGCACTTGGTAACTGTACATTGCGTGATCCAGTCATCATCTAGGATCTCTCTGTTTTATTTGAGAACCCATATTTATTATAATGATGGCAGGTCTATACCTGAAAGCACTTTCTACTTATTGAGTCCACCCATTTTCTTACAGATTGTGAGCTTGCGAGTAGGAACCTCACTCCTCAGGTAACTATTACATTGTGATTTCTTTATTTTCTGTACATGTTCCTGCACAATCATGGTAAAGTGCTACAGACTATTTTGGTGCTATATAATTATAATTGAATAAATAATTAACATGTTGGGAACTCAATGGGATCAATAGTTGGTAGGGTCTGCTGGGTGTAATTGATCTCCGTCATGCTGCCATGTAATGGTTTCTATCATGGAACAGAAAAATGGAAATTAAAAATGCTGTTATGAGCTTAGACTAAAGGGTACTTTACACGCTGTGATCTCGCTAGCGAGCGTACCCGCCCCCGTCGGTTGTGCGACACGGGCAAATCGCTTACACCCGTCACACGCACTTACCTTCCCTGCGACGTCGCTCTGGCCGGCAAACCACCTTCTTTCTAAGGGGGTGGTTCATGCAGCATCACAGCGACGTCACACGGCATCCGTCCAATAGAAGCGGAGAGGCAGAGATGAGCGGGATGTAACATCCCGCCCACCTCCTTCCTTCCACATTGCCGGCAGCCACAGATAAGGAGATGTTTGTCGTTCCTGCGGTGTCACACATAGCGATGTGCGGTGCCGCAGGAACGACGAACAACATTGTACCTGCAGCTGCAATGATATTATGGAAAGAAGCGATGTGTCAACGATCACCAATTTTAGTCGTTTTTGCGATCGTTGATCGTCGCTCCTTGGTGTCACATGCTGCGATGTTGCTACCTGCGCTGGATGTGCGTCACTAACGACGTGACCCCGACGATATATTGGTAGCGATGTCGCAGCGTGTAAAGCACCCTTAAGAGAAGAAACTTCAGTGATGTGGGTAGTTTGGTTGGGTACGGAGATGTTAAAGGGAACATGTCAGGGGCAATATGCACGAGAAACACGAGCAGTTCTGGGAGCATATTTCTAATCCCTGCCTAACTGTCCCTGTATCTAGTAGAATAGATAAAGATATCTTTAGAAAAAAAGTATTTCTAAAGATCCTTTATGATATGCTAATGAGGCCAGGGACTAGTCGCAAGGGTGTTAGTTCCTGTGCTCATTATGCCCTCTTAGCAGTTTAGCATACCCATGGAAGTGCCAGGTGTAATGCCTGCCTGTATCCACAGACTAAGACGGGCTGTAATGGACAGGCTAGAGGGAAGCCACTCACCATGCAGGACCCCTGGAACCCTGAAACCCTTTTACCCCTATACAGGAATTTGGTATTACACAGGGCCCCGGAGATCAATACCTGTGGAAGGCTGCAGTCCGATGAGAGTAGTAGTCAGGCAGGGTCAAACCAGGAGGTGCAGAACAGGGACAGAATCGGCAGGCAAGGACGTAATCAGCAAATAAAGCAGAGGTCAAATCCGTATCTGGCAGCGAGGTACATAAATGACAGGCCGAAGGGTAGTCAGGAAACAAGCAGAAGTCAAAACACAAGCAAGGTCAGCGCCCAGGAATCAAAATACAAACACCACAGGAACCAGGAATACAGACTATCTCTGGCAGTGGTCACATGACAGGAAGGGGAATAAGAAGGGTGTGGTCTCTTCCCATTGGCTGCAGATGGCAACTTTAGCTGGAAGGCACACGCCACCTACAGTCAGGCAGTGGTACTGCAGGTTCCAGGGAAACCCAGCTTAGCGGATGAGCGGAGCCTGTGCTCAGCAGAGCCACGGGCACCGACTCCTCTCCCATCACCAGCACAGTCCATGGCGGGAACACGGCGTCACCTGGTGATCGAAGCAGAAGTCACAGGAGCAGACTCCGGTGGGGACATGACACCAGGACTTCTGATCATGCACACTGACCCTAAGCCCGGTGTTCTGAAGTGGTGACAACGGACACAGGTATGTGCATCACCGCTGATGATGCTGGGCAATGAGCATTGAATAGCATGTTAGCACGTCCCTGTGTCCCCTAGTTGAAGGACATAATGCCCTTGCAACTAGTCCCTGGCCTCATTATCATATCATATGGGATGTTTAGAAATACTTTT
Source organism: Anomaloglossus baeobatrachus (assembly GCF_048569485.1). NCBI lineage: Eukaryota > Metazoa > Chordata > Amphibia > Anura > Aromobatidae > Anomaloglossus > Anomaloglossus baeobatrachus. The sequence goes on along the minus strand of NC_134353.1, from coordinate 45,214,696 downwards.
TCTAAAGATCCCTTTACATATGCCACTAGATACTGGGACTGTTAGGCAGGGACTAGCAATATGCACCCAGAGCATGATAACCAGACAGGGAATGGTGAAGTGATTCATGAACAAAGGTGAAATAATTAGATGAATAAAAAAATGAGAAAGGGACCCTATGGGAACCCGAAACTGATATGGTGGAGTAACATAAATGACGCAGAATATTTTTGGGCTATGACAGCCACACAAAGACATTAAGGAAAAATCAGGTGGCCCAACTTTGATAATCCTGGAGTGGGGCTCAAATTTGACAATGACAATTTGTCTATGCTTAAAAGTGGGGCAGTTTGTGATGTCTATAAAGTTTCCATCCCGCTGGAAGTTTCCATATATTGCCTTTTTTGTTATTTCAATGGTGCATCCCAATTCTAATTCTTGGTAAACCCAACAAAAACACCCTTATTTAAAGGATTTATATGGGACGTTGGTTGTTTTTTTGTATGGGGCTAACAACCTACAGGCACGTAGCTGTTAACTACCTGCTTCATCTGACCGATGACGAAATCTAAAGTGTCACGGTCTCTCTGCTATAAGAGATTAGTGACAGGTTCTGGGTCTGAGTCTCACTTTACCTGGTGAGATTTTACAGCAGTCTCAGACTCCTGATCAGGAGTTTCTAGTTTGGCCCACTCCCAGTCCCTTTATATTCCCTTAACTACCAGCAGAGGGTGCCAGTTATTCTTGACTCATTAGGATTCTGGTCTTGGAGCTGGAAGGAGTTGTTGAAACCCTTTCTTGGATTTGCTGGTGTGGCTGCAGTCCTGTTGCTAACTGCAGCAATCTGTTGTGTGTTTTCCCCCATCTGTTGCCTTTCCCCATGTGTTGTTTCAGTGCAGCAGTGGGGCTAGCATCCATCACCTGCCCACACCCTAGTCAGGAACTATTATAGGGTCATCTCAGGGCTTCAGGTTCTGGCTTGGCGACAGGTGAGGAATCTGTATAGGGACAGGCTTGGAGTGCAGGGTACAGCAGCAGGTAAGTGAGGAGGTGCCCATCTTCCCTCTCACTAGTGCTAAGGCCCACCATTGTTAAAGTGTTCCTGGTGTACCCCTTGTTTGTTCTTGTATTTCCCCTCTTTAGTTGTGTTTTTGGTTCACGCCGGAACTCCCTTAGTCCGAGCATGACATGAAGGCTCAGGAGGTGACTCTTCTGCTTCCTTTAGCCTCATGTTAACAGAGTAGTTCTTTCTTTTCTGGTCTACTCTATCGACAGGGCGTCACGGCCGTCATGCTGTTTGACAGGCAGCTCCTGGCAGTTAGGCAGCATGGAGTTGGCTGTCAATTAATATTACATCACCAGTGATGCTAGAGCAAGATGTAAGAGAAGAAACCGCTCTGTCGACGTTGAGTCACCACTGACATTTTGTAGCCCCATTAGAAAAAATAAGCAAAGTCTCAAAAAAACCCCTTCCATCTGTTTTAAAGGGATGGACCATCAAAAATAATTTTCAGATGAAATTTCAGATTACGGGGGTTCTTGCAGCTGGGACCTCTACAAATTAAGAAACTAAGAGAAGGGAGGCCTATATACCCCATCTGAATAAAATATTGGTTGAAGATATACAGTATTAATCCATTTATTGTCTATAGGACTGACAGATATAGCCAAGTACTTCCCTTGGAAAGTTCTATCAGACCCATAGAATGAAGTGAAAATATAAATAACCGACTTATGGTTTATTTATAAAGACGGAGACATGGCACCCATGCGATCGTGATCAGTGTGCTCTCATTGGTGGGACCCCTGCGATAATATATTGAACATTGTTTTGTGGAGTGTTGGTAGATATCTATGGTCACTTTCAAAACATTGAGCGTAATCTTTGAATTTATTTACGCAGTATGAACTGTGTTCCGTGGATCTTTATATATATTTAATATATGACAGGCCAGTTACCAAACCATTGTTATCTGAGTAATTGTAACTGACAAGCTTACAGACTGCACGAAAGACCAATGCTCAAAGCGTACAGAGCTTATAGACTTGATGACCCATGTAGAATACATTTTCGTTGAATAAATACATAATTTATTAACATTTATTGAACTTCAATTAATAATAGATGGCCACTGCCATGATAGTCTCGGATCTGCTCCAGTCCCAAGCCACCCTCATTAGCTCCTACAATTCAAAAACTCCACAGTAGGCGAAGGCACGTGTCTTTCCTCCAAATCGCTTCTCTGTATGTCTGGGTCACAAGCTTTGTGATAAATCACTGTAAATTAGTCCTGAATCTATAGCTAAGCCAAAAAAAAAGTGCTATTGTGCGAATAAGAAAAATGCATCACTTTGTGTGCCAGTATGAAACTCAATCCAGTATTTCTAATTGTCGTAGTCTACAGGCGACATTACAACCATGGTGGGGGGGGTTAAACTTCTTTAAATATACTATATTCAAAGGATACTGTATATTTCAACTTATTTTTTATTATTCTTATCCACTGAATGAAGTCCGTTCACACACCTTATTTTGGAGAATTTCTGTAAACTTTTGTTTAACGGTTATATTGTACAATAGCTTCATTTTAGCTGTCGTCAGCAAAAGCAGCATTTTCTCTTCCACTTTGCTCTGATGATAGGACATCATAGGAAATGTCAACCTGATTAACAGCTGAATGCCCGCATGTCAGGCAGTGGGGAACCGGTTGTCAATCAACATGACATCGGCAGAGACGGCAATCGGCAAAAGACAACATGACATCGGCAGAGACGGCAATCGGCAAAAGACAACATGACATCAGCAGAGACGGCCATCGGCAAAAGATAACATGACGTCGGCACAAATGCCCATCGGCAAAAGACAACATGACATCGGCAAATGAGCAAAGTGGAAAAGATGTTACGCCTTGGTGTGACATAAGCAGAAGCCACTGAATCGCAAGCAGAAGCGGTCCCTTTCCGCTTTGAACAGGAATAGATCAGCACCAGGCAGATCAGGCAGGTAGGTAATAGCCCATGGATGTTCAGGTTTCCCGGTTCGGCCTCACTTTAGTTAAAAGTTCTTCTCGGGACCCGGAATTGACTTAAACTTGTCCACGGATCCCAAATCCCATATAAGTCAAGGAGAACTCAAACTAACGGGTTTGACTCAAGTAATGAGTATATTGGAGGTAAATGATCGGGTAGTTTGTCTCTTCAAGCCAGCCATAAACAGAGCATTTGCAGGGAGCAGAGAGGGGGACACAAACTACATCCAAAAACATTGTTTTTGGAAAAATGAATGCCTATTCTGCATATAACTTAGCCTCCTGACATGTAATGATTAATATTTCTCATATATAATATTGTTTTTGTGGTTCCACGTACGTTAGTTACAAAACATTTGATGTTAGTACTTTTGAAGTATTTTCCTTTTTCCGTTATGTGTATTCCTGTTTCCCCTTTCCCTAATTCCTTCCTTATTCCTTGTATTTCTTGTATTAAAATGTGCTAAATGTTTATAAATGGATGCAAACAAAAAAACATTGTTATTATAGGTTGTAGCCTTATCGGAAGAGGTTGGCCTTTCGGCTCCTTTTGAAGTTTTCCATAGAAGGTGAGAGTATGATATGTTGTGGTAGAAAGCTCCAGAGTATGGGGAAGGCACGGGAGAAATCTTGTATGCAATTGTGGGAAGAGGAGATTAGCGGGGAGTAGAGAAGGAGATCTTGTGAGGATCGGAGGTTACGTGCAAGTAAGTACTGGGAAACTAGGTCACAGATGTATGGAGGAGAAAGGTTGTGGATGGCTTTGTATGTCATGGTTAGGGTTTTGAACTGGAGTTTTTGGGCAATGGAAAGCCAGTGAAGGAATTGGCAGAGATGAGAGGCCGGTAAATAGAGACAGGTGGATTAGTCAGGCTGCAGAGTTTAGGATAGATTGGAGGGGTGCAAGATTGTTAGAAGCAATGACACAGAGTAGGAGGTTGCAGTAGTTGAGGCATGAGATGATGAGGGCACGGACTATTGTTTTTGCTGATTCTTGGTTAAAAAATGCACAACTATGGGAGATATTTTTGAGTTGTAGTTTGCAGGAGATGAAGAGGGCTTACATGTGTGGCTTGAAGGATAGGGCAAAGTCAAGGGTTACCCTGACGTAACAAGCTGGTGAGACTGGGGAGAGTGAGCAGCCATTGACTTTGATAGATACTTTTGTTGAGGAAATGTTAGGAAAGACATGGTGAGAGACTGGAAAATGTATACCAGGGCAATGGGACAGACCCAGGCCTTTTGTCTATATATATATATATATATATATATATATATATATATATATATATATATATATATATATATCCCGATGCAGTGGCGAGCTCACTCACTCATCATTTTACACTATATATATATATATATATATATATATATATATATAGTGTAAAATGATGAGTGAATGAGCTTGCCACTGCATCGGGATGCTCGAGTACGTTCCATTCTCAACTGAGTATTGCGGGTGCTTGGATGTGTTGTTCTGACACAAAGAGCCAGCTCTCTTCAGTGAAGGGATGATAAGACGGTGATATCAAGTTATAATTATTTTAATATGGTTAATGTCTGATACTAGAGCTGGCAAATAATCCCAGCACTATGACCTCACCTTGCTTGGGTCATTGTTTATTTCTCTTAATGGATATTGCACTTTTTTTCTCATAGTGATTTTGAGCCACCTTCGTAAAAGTAGAAGCATGATTATGAGTATAAAATGATGAGATTAATACTCACCAAATGTTATTAGATAACTGGAAGACCAGAAGAAATCAGATTAGAGCAGACGAGGAGTCGGTGTAGGAGTGAGGAACATATACTGAAACAGCCACCTCCATGACACAATCCCATTATACCCATTCCGAAGAAGCTATTTACAGTGCTCAGAAGACCCATCTTTCCAAGTCAACACACAAGGAAGGAGTGCAATTGTAGTTGGCATGCCCTTGTACTATCCCAGATGGTTGTTTATTACAGAAAATAAGCCTTCAAACAGCAGTGCCCCCGACTCTCGGTTTTGGATTCAGGCAATATGTGTTTATTAGAGTTAAAATGAAATGTCTCGGTGCCTCGTCAAGATTTTCTTTGATCGATGGCCATGCCAAGGGCAAAAAAAGTTGCAATCATAAATGACTTAACCAGTAAAAGTGGTCTCTAATTAGAACTTAGACATAATCCCAAGCTGCCACGTCAACATCTTCACTGGCTTGTGCTAATGCTTAGATTCTTAAGAAGTTTAGGAAGAAGCATTGGGAAAAGAAAGAAAATCGAACATACAGTCGAAATAAGAAAGCAGTTAAGAATATCTATAGGAATAAGACAGGAATAAAATCCTGACATTGATTCCAGCATAGAATCGAGTGATAATCTATCACTGAGCAAACCTAACAAATAATAATACTTTCCTAAACAAAATAATACTAAGAATAGAAAAAAAATTACTTTGGAAATTGAATTTTTTACACAACCTCCAATCTATTTTTTTTTTACCATAACAGCGTCACTTTTCTCAAAAGTCTGTATGTGGCTCTGTCTCTTAAAAAAAGGATCTTTTTTACAATTATTTATGCAAACCTTTTAGATATAAAGGTATGTTCACACAAGGTTTATTGACATGAAAAATGCCATGTTAAAAAAATAAATCTGTTTCTTTGGTGCTTTTTAAAAGGAACCTGTCACCAGATTTGGCAACTATAAGCTGCAGCCACCACCAGTCGGCTCTTATATACAGCACTCTAGAATACTGTATATAAGAGCCCAGGCCGCTGTGTAGAACATAAAAATCACTTTATAATACTCACCTAAGGTGCGGTGAAGACTGGTCGGATGGGTGTCTCTGTTCTCCAAGTCCGGCACCTCCTCTTTCGGCCATTTTTTTCCTCCTTCTTCTGAAGCTTGGGTGTATGACGCATCCTACGTCATGCACACTAGTGGCATTGAGGTGTCTGCAGTAGTTAGATTGTTGAAAACATTACTAGTGGGTAATGTAGCCAGTAGAAAAAAAAAATGAAAGCTGGATAGATATCTTAGGCTGTAGTAAGTGGCATCTGTGGCACCTGGCAACTGACCTTCTGAGTCAACCGTGTGAACAGTCTAGGATGTGCATAAGGTCACCTCCATCCCGCAATCTTGATTTCCAGGCGTGAACTCTATCGAGGGTCCCCTGTCAGTGGAGTGACTCCAAGGGTATGAGTTCTCAAGTGGAGACTTGGCAAAGACCTTGGCGAACAGGTTGTCACCAAAACTTTGGCAGATGAGGCGAGTCTGACTACTGTTGACATGGTTTTAGAGAAGGAGATCCTGTGAGTGGGACAAGATCCTGGCTAGGGAAGACTGTATAACTTTTTTTTGTGGGACTCTGGTGCCAATAAGTAAAGAAGAGGATGGACAAAACAGCAGCAGTAGAACCAGTAATGATGGAGCAGCCTAAATAAAAAGTGTGCCTTAAAGTCGTGAATATGCTGTACAGAATATGTTCAAGTGTTGTGACCGCAGTATCAATTTGTGGGAAGTGCTGTGCAGAAGGTTTAGAAAAGGACTGTTAAAACAGAATTCTGATTTTGTGTCGATGACTCCAAAATTGATAGAATCCTGGTCTGCACAATGGCCTAATCACCGGTATGGCTTGCTCACACAAAAAGACCACACATTCAGCGAGGATCACCGTGATCAATCACTTAGCTGTTGCTCTGTATTGGTGGCAGGTGCGCAGGCCATCGAAGGAAGACTGCTTAGCCCTTTGCCCGCGACTACCACACTGGGCCACCCTTACAGACTGACATTGATCCGAGCAAGATCCAATGTTTTGTTGGATGGCAATCAGACCAAAATATGCTAATCTGCACCTGCCCTTAGGGAATGTTCACATTTCAAGCAGATCAATTTCAAAATCAACATAAAAGACTATTGAAAAAAAATGTGAAACTTTTTCTTACTGTGGATTTTGTTGCAAATCTGTTTCAAAATCCCCCAAAAAACTTTTGTGAACACACACAAATATATTCTGTGGATTTTTTTCCTGAAATTCTGAAATGTTCAGTAATTTTCCAACTGTCCAATTCCTTGGGATTACATATTATTATTATTATTATTATTATTATTATTATTATTATTATTATTATTATTATTATTATTATTAATAATAATAATAATAATAATAATAATAATAATAATAATAATAATAATAAAGCATTTATTCACTTATATAAGGCTATAAATTCCATAACGCTTTACATAAATATTTTAATCGTAAATTGTAAATATAATATATACAGTATACTAGATGTAGACCTTAAATCTGTGACATCTACATTTGATAATTTGCTACCAGTATATTTTCTATAAATGCCTCTTAATTTCCATTATAGTACATAAATGTCGTGAAAAAGATTCTGGCTCCATTTTCTCCTCATAATGATAAAACATAAATCAGCAATTATATATATAGAGCCTCTGGTCGGAGATCAGAAATGAATCTCTGATGTGACAATACTCTCTATAAATAGCAGGAACCCGCTGAGGTTTAAACACCCTAATAGTCTTAACACCCTCAGCTATTAACTCCCTATGGGCCATATGGACGACCAGGCGTATCTCATCTGCACTGAGGATCATGGAGGAGTTTAGAAACGCTTACATCACCAGATGTTAATATAGGGAGTTCTAGCCACCGGTTTATCCTCATCGAGAGGAGACAAACTGATCTGACAGTTCTCTGCTGGTACTTTCCACCAATGTCAAGACGCGTTAGGATAAATATGCAGCTTATTTCACATACTTAGTAATGTTGGCTTTTGGTGTCTTTAAAAAGCCATTAAAGAGGTTGTAAAGGATGAGAAAAACATGGTTTCTTTCTTCCAAAAACAGGACCATATTATAAAGTTAGGGGTTGTAATAGGGCGATACCTATCACCTCTTTTTCCACTTTTGGCCACAATGTGACAAGCCTCTTTAAGGTGCAGCCCAGTCAGGGAACTTTGGAGTTAATTCCTGTTTTGTTTGGTACCACTCCCTGCCGTGAGGACACTTGGTGTGGCTGCTCTCCTATTTAAACTTCCAAACCTCTAACTCCCACTGCAAGTTATAATCTATCTTTACCTGGTCTATGCCCAAGTATGCAGCTCCTGCAGGTTTACTGGTTATTCCTATATTTACTTTAGACAGTTTTCTACCTAGTCTATTGTCTAATGGTTTTGTCCCTTTTCTGTCCTCCTGCTTCTGGCTCAGTTACCTGACTTTCCGGCCAGCCCACTCCATTGGTCAGCAGCTTGTCCGAGGACTCAACTAGGGTCCCCTTGTCAATTAATCTGTACAGGAGTTGAAGGTGAAGGCCAAGGCTCCCATTAAACCTGATAGTTTACGTAATTAGCACAAGTCCTACCTATGGAAGCCCATTTAAGAGCTGCAAGGTGAGCATCGACAAAGCCACTATTAGCTCTTCTTTACACATCCGTGAAAAACATTCCAGTTTGAAGGTGTGTATGGCCCATTTTTGGGCCATGATTTTAATCCAGGTATGTGCTCCTTGTGATATCCATGATACCACACAGAAAACAAGAACTTTTTACTCATCTCTCCCTGGTGCTGCTGTCCTCAGTGCTGATGTCTTCAGCGCTGCTGCTTCCAGGTCTACAGTGCAGTGAATATTCAGCAGCATAACAAACAGGTCTGGAAGCACGTGACAGCAGCGCCGAAGACAGCAGCGCTTGAGACAGGCGAGTATACAAATCATTTTATTTCACAGACACGTGTTTTCTCCGGTACATGTCATGCTGATGTCACATGGATCACATCAGTGTATGGTCCGTGTGACATCAGTGATGCCAGAGAAAAACAGACTTGTCTCCGTATAGAACACATGGACACATGTTCATGAGAAAACACTGATGAGTGCACAGACCCTTTGATTTTAACACTAAAAGTGCCAGAGAGGGGTCATTTAACATTTCTACCTTTGGAACCCAGAGACGGGTCGAATGACCTAAAGGATTTTAGCTAACATCCTATAATCACCGTCTTTTGTTCTGTAATTAAGGCCATTACTGTCGCACCACAGGAGGCTGTTGTTTTCCATTGAGTTTAGCCATTTGGTTTCTAGTTAGTTCTATTCAGTTTATTGTATTTGTCATTTGACCCTCTTTCGGGACTTCAGGGGGGAGCTCAAAATTTCTGGGACTTTTAGTGTTAATGAGTCTGCATATGTCCGTGTCTCTGGTATGTATGAAAACTGTCGTCACATGTTCCGGAATCACTGACATGTCAAGGGGGCCTTACATAGTAAATGGAGAATAATCAGTAACACAGTGATTTTTATATCTATCTCCTTCCTTATTAGTAAAATGTGTATAATTTATTCTCCTTACACACAATCAGCTCCACTGCTGTGCTGTCACACACTACCAGTACCGTTCACTCAATGTTTTATTTCTTACTCTCCTTATCTCTATGCCAAAATTGGGACCTCTGAAATACTCTCACTATTCGGATTCATCCTAAATTCGCTGCTGCATTCCCTGCCCTGGCTTTTATGCAGACTATGCTAATCCCTCCTAATTTCTTGCACTAAACAAAAGCTTTTGAATAAATGGTTTTAGTGTTCTCTACTTGTTTTTAGTTTAGGTAGTGTACTGTAAGTTACGATATTTTAATTAGACTGTACTAGTATAGTTCTATGACCAAATGTCTGCATTTCCTTGTAATTTGCACAAAATAATGTGATCATTTTGATAGTGGGGGGTGGGATTGCTTTGGATAACTATTAGGTCAAGAAGCCAGCAAATATGTCAGCCGGCAAAACGCGTCTGGTTTGGAAAGAATACCAACATGTTACAATTCATGATGGGCGAGCAGTACAATACTTGGTGCTCGGTACTCAAAATTATGAGCAAACATTAAAATGGTCGGGTTCTTGATCTTCGAGTCTAGCTGTTCACACACTCTGATGGGCTTGACTTGAGAAACGAGTAGAATGGAAGTCAATGGTAGGGCAGTTTGGCTCTTCACACACATACAGACAGCCATAAACAGAGCATTTCCAGTGAAGGATGAATGGGTTTCTTTTACCTATGAGTAAGGATGGGGGTCCAAAACGCATCAGCAGAGCTCAGAGCTTGAAGAATGTTTTTATAATTCTGTACTTTAATGAACTGAACGAATAAAGACACGATTTTAAGAAGAACGGTATGCTGGATCTATCCATTCTATTGGCTTTTTTTTGGACACACTACATCCAAAAATGTTGTTTTTACCCCCAGTGATAGCCATTCAGAGACTACAAGTGGCTCTCACTGTGGTGTCAGTTCCCATCATTCACTGAAGTGAGCCTGTGCTTTGTATTCAATGCTTCATGAAGGACACATCCGAGCACCCGCGATACTTGGCCACGTACCGGAGAACCCCAATGCTCGATTGATTTCTGAGCAATGCCATAATTAGTTACCATATTTTATACAGTACAAACAGATAATCTAAACCATATATAATTTCTATTACACTTCATAAATGCTTGTTATATCTCATAAACCCAATAAAATACATTCGTTTGTGGGTGCAATGTGAAAATATGTGTAAAGTTTCACAGCGTATGAGTACTTTTTCTTCGTATATATATATATCGGGATATATATATATATCGGGATATGTAAGCCAACGTCCAGCTCCAGCAATGAAGCTCACGGGTCTCTTCCTACCTGGTAGTTAAGATCCTGCAGGGACTTGGATAGGAGTCAATCCATTAGTGTGAAGAGAAGACTAGGAAAACCAGCAAGGACTCAGCAAACCAGGATTGGAGTAAAACTTTATTTTCTTTATTAATCTTCAAAATATAAAAATAAGACCCACAAGGATCAGGAAGCAAAGTGAATGGCAGAGAATAAGTGCAAATGGGACTACGTGTTTCGGCGGTCTTGTCCACCTTCTTCACGGTCCAAACCAGCCTGTGAAGAAGGTGGACCCTTTTGCGCTTATTCTCTGTCATTCACTTTGGTTCCTGATCCTTGTGGGTCTTATTTTTATATTTTGAAGATTAATAATGAAAAGAAAGTTTTACTCCAATCCTGGTTTGCTGAGTCCTTGCTGGATTTCCTAGTTTTCTCTTCACACTAATGGATTGACTCCTATCCAAGTCCCTGCAGGATCTTAACTACCAGGTGGGAAGAGACCCGTGAGATTCATTGCTGGAGCTGGACGTTGGCTTACATATCCTGATACATATATATATATATATATATATATATATATACACGAGTATATATATATATATATATATATATACATATATATCTCCTTCCACATTGCCGGCGGGACGCAGGTAAGGAGATGTTCGTCACTAGTGCGGTGTCACACACAGCGATGTGTGGTGCCGCAGGAACGAGGAACAACATTGCTAATAAGCGGACAACTATTTTTGGTTTCAGGACTATCTCTCCACGGCAAACGATTTTGACCTATTTTGCGATCGTTTAAGGTCGCTCGTAGGTATCACACACTGCAATCTCGTTAATGAAGCCGGATGTGACCCTGATGATAATTCACTAACGATATTGCAGCGTGTAAAGCCCCCTTAACTTCTGAATGTCCTTTTTAAAATGTGGAGCCCAAAACTGCATCCTATATTCCAGATGTGGCCTTACAAGTAATTTATAGAGGGGTAACAATATCTTTATCTTCCTGTACACTACAAATTACAACCTGTTCTCACATTCTCTTATAGCTCAGTGTGTTATTAGGTTAATTTCAAGGCGAAAGGTCACTGAGTCAATCGAGGAGCAGCCATGAAGAAGATTTCCCAAGAAAAGAGAAACAGCATCATCTAGCTTATTCATAGCAATCTCTTGGCCAAGATAATTGCCAAACTGCATCCTGTGAGGCCATGACAGTTGGAAGAATAATTAAGTCCATCTATCCATTTAAAAGCCAAGAGGTGAATGTTCAGGCAAACTATAAGTCAACAAGTCGGCTCATCACAAGGTCTATCAGGTCTGGGGCGACAAACACGGCAGTGAAGACAGCTCGTATGCTTCATAATAGTGAGATCACAGACGTCCCTGCAAGCACAGAGCGACACAACGTTACACAAGTCTGGAATAGTGGCCTGAAAAAAGCTGAAGAAACCTCAACCTCAATATCATCATAAGAAGCGTGGGTTCAAGTTTCCAAAAAAGTTCAAAAAGTGGACAGTAGAAGAAAAACAATAGACTAGGCTCTGATGGGTGCAAATTGGTCTGAACAAAAACAAGGGAAAAAAGGGCTAACAGATCGAAAAATTGAAGGAACTGTCAAGTTCGGTGGAGGAAGTCTGATGATATGGCTTTGTTTCACAGCCAAAAGTGTTGGATATTTGACCAGAATGGATGGTGGTCTCAATGCTGAGCTGTATGTGACTATCCTACAAGATGAGTTACTTCATGCACTCAAGTACTATGGGTATGAAAAGGATGACATAGTGTTCTAGCCGGACAACGACCTGAAGCATACTTCAAGACTGGTGAAGAAGTGGTTCAATGACAATGAAGTAGAGATGCTGGATTGTCTCCACAGTCCCCGGACCTCAACCCAATCCAACACTTGTGGGTAGAGATGAAGGAAAAGCTGTATACATACTGAAGTGACCCAACCAGTATGCAGAAACATTGGGACCGTGTAGAAGAGACCTGGGGTCAGCTTTCAGTCGAGCCATGATTGAATCTGACTGAAAGCCCAGAAGAATTCACAAATTGTTTAAAGCCAAAGGTGGATTTACAAAATACTAACAAAATAATGCAAATTAAAATTTAGATTGTTAGTAGCAAAACAGTAACGATGCAGTGTTGTCCTCCCCGGGCGTCCCATTTTGAAACTCTTACATAAAAATAAGTGATTCTTAGACAACTTTCTTTACAAAACCAATTGGGATCATCTCACTATGCCAGTGTATTGCCTTTATTTTACTTCAAGCAAGAAATAACTTTAAAATTCCAATTAAAAGAAAAAAAAAGTTTTGCCAAATGAAAAAAAATACAAGAAACTAGAAAGTACAAAAACCTTAATTTTTTTTTATTTTTTCAAAAGACATTTTGTTTTGATGTAGAAAAAAAAAGAAAATAATGCAAACTAAACTACAAATAAATCAAAATCAGAATTAGGAATTTACAATTAAAAATCTATTCCAATTACTTTGTGACTTATTTTTTTATTTTTTTTTCTTAAAATCTCCATGTTTTACCAGTCAGATATAAAATATTTAAACTGGCAGCAGTATACATGCAGGCTACAAAATCCAATCCCTCAGCACTGGCTTAGAAAATAATTTAAGTGACACTTAATACACGGAGACCTTATTCTGCAAACATAAAAGTTTATTTCCCATGATGCCCTGCAGGAAAAAAGTACACATTGATTTATTGAAAGTTTTCATCTCCCATGCAATAATAATACATGATAGGGATATGTCTCTACACGCTCTTTAATGTTTTACGGATCAATGTAAACTTGACAGTTCATACCGGTATGTGTTCCTAACTCATACTGATAGCATTGCCGATGCAGTCGCAGTGCAAACAGAGCCGGCTGCCTGCACACTTCATCCTCGCTCCCATAACATAACATTCTTATTTCTGGCTAAGACAATTGATTTTAAAGCAAACAGTAGGTTACGGGGAATTTTAAGGTTAGTGAGATCTCAGGAAAGGATTCAGAATTCTAATGTTCCTCTGAGACCTTATCCTCTCACTATTTCATGTCTAGCCTGGTACATCAATGCTCAACCATCCGTCCTTCAAAGCAAAGCTCCAGTCTCTGTTGTTGCCAAAATCTTGGCTCAAATGAAACTTTTTTTTCAATTAGCCACCATATTATAGCTCAGCACTTCGAGTTTACTTCATATCAGCATATGGACAATGTATATGATACAAAAACTTGTTGAGTTGATAAGTGAACCTGAACAGTAATGTATCCAGGAGTAGAGGAAGAAAGCGGCACCAACCAACGCTTTGCATAAAAGTCCACTTTATTAAGAATGGTGCGAGAGAGAAGCTAGGTGCAGGCACTCCAGGGATGACGGCCGTTTTGCGCTACATGCGACCCTAAAGGTGGCTAAAGCGATCTCGTTGGGGTCACAGAATTTGGGACGCACATCCGGCCGCTTTAGCGATGTCGTTGTGTGTGACACCTATAAGCGATTTTGAATCGTCACAAAAACGTTATAAAATGCTCATTGGTGACATGCCCCCCCCTCTTCCCAAATATCGTTGCTGCTGCAGTAACAATGTTGTTTGTCGTTCCTGAGGCAGCACACATCGCTATGTGTGACGCCGCTTGAACGACAAACATTTCCTTACCAGCGTCCACCGGAAAAGGAGGAAGGAAGGAGATGGGTGGCATGTTCCGGCCGTTCATCTCCTCCCCTCCTTTTCTATTGGGCGGTGGTTCAGTGACGCTGCTGTGACGTCGCTGTGACGCTGAACGAACTGCCCCCTGTGATGTCGCAGCATGTAAAGCGGCCTTTAGAAGCACATGTAGCATGAAACGGCCGTCATTCCCTGGAGCACCTGCATCCGACTTCTCTCCCACATGTTCTTAGCGCATCATTCTCAATAAAGTCAACTTTTATGCAAGGCATTGGTTAGTTCTGCTTTTTTCGCCTACTCCTGGATACATTACTGTTCCGGTACAACAGAAAAGTACAGTCTTGCACCAATGGGGAATACCTTGTCAGGTGCTGCAGAGAGAGGCATCCCATCAGATACAGAGCTGGCAAAGGGTGCATGCTAGTAATCAGAAGAAAATCCAATAATGTATCCTGGAGTAGAGGAAGAAAGTGGCACTAACCAACACCTTGCATAATAGTTCACTTTATTGAGACTGGTGGGCTAAGAACATGTGGGAGAGAAGCCAGTGCAGACACTCCAGGGGACAACGTCCGTTTCGCGTTATATGCGACCCATAGAAGCACATATAGAGTGAAACGGTTGTCGTTCCCTGGAGTGCATGCACCCAGCTTCTCTCCCCCAATGTTCTTAGCTCACCATTCTCAATAAAGTAGATTTTTATGCAAGGTGTTTGTTAGTGCCGCTTTCTCCCTCTACTCCTGGATACATTATCGGACTTTCTTCTGATTATTAGCATGCACCCCTTGCCAGCTCTACCTTATCCGACCAGATTCTTCTCTCTGCAGCACCTGACAAGGTATTTCCCGTTGGTATAAGACCATAATTTTTTGTTGAACCCAAACAGTGTTTGTACTGAAAGCGGAATATACAAAAAAAAATCAGTGTACAAGTTCAGAGTTTGGGTGCTTTATGTATGATTATCACACAATTGATTATCATTGTGCTCGGGTATGCTCGGCGTGGAACCCAAAGGAGAACAGCTAGAAGACTCTGAATGTCTCTCACAGGAGGTAAAAACAAGGTTATTAGATGTATTGTGTCCGAAAAAACCCCCCCAAAAAACCCGCCCTCCCCCAGAAGTGTTCCGTTTACGGCTGGCTGCCCAATTATTGAATTCTATCGAGGTTCAGCTTAAATCCGGGTCTGGCTGAACCAAGCAAATCCAAACTTCTATATATCTGCTTATCCCTATTGATAAGTGAGGGCCTTGTATTTGCCATGAACATTTAGGTTTAAATTGCTTTGAAAACACATAACATTTTGATGCAAGTAAGAGTTCACACCACTTTATACCGGCTTTTTAAAAATAGGTGTAGTTGGGGCAAGATGGGGGCATAGCGGCGGCATAATGTTACAGCTTGTCTAATTCATGATGTAGCATTCTCTAAGACAGAAATTCAGGGACAGGAGTAAAATTTATGGCAAGGTAAATGGCACTTGTCAAAAAATTACCAAAATCAGAAGAACAGTAGCATATATTTTAGGTTAAAACAAATTACATAATATTGGCAAATGACAGGACCAGTTTGTCCTTTGACCAGGAGAGCCTCTCAGGCGGGCTTTGCACACTACGACATCGCAGGTGCGATGTCGGTGGGGTCAAATTGAAAATGACGTACTTCCGGCATCGCATGCGACATCTTAGTGTGTAAAGGTTCCATGATACGATTAACGAGCGCAAAAGCGTCGTAATCGTATCATCGGTGCAGCGTCGGCGTAATCCATAATTACGCTGACGCGATAGTCCGATGTTGTTCCTCGCTCCTGCGGCAGCACACATCGCTGTGTGTGAAGTCGCAGGAGCGAGGAACATCTCCTATCGGCGTCACCGCGGCTTCTGTAGGATATGCGGAAGGAAGGAGGTGGGCGGGATGTTTACATCCCGCTTATCTCCGCCCCTCCGCTCCTATTGGCTGCCTGCTGTGTGACGTCGCTGTGACGCCGTACAACCTGCCCCCTTAATAAGGAGGTGGGTCGCCAGCCAGAGCGACGTCCCAGGACAGGCGAGTCCATGTGAAGCTGCCGTAGCGATAATGTTCGCTACGGCAGCTATCACAAGGATATCGCAGCTGCGACGGGGGCGGGGACTATCGCGCTCGGCATCGCAGCATCGGCTTGCGATGTCGTAGTGTGCAAAGTGCCCCTTAATGTCTTCATATCCATAGCATTTCTTGCAGTAAACCCTTTGGTTATTAGAGAGTATTTTTTGTGTATTGGGTATCTCTATGTCTAGAAATTGGTAGATGATGGCGTAGAGTTGTGTATGAAGTGCTTGTCCAGCTTTACTGTATAATCTATCTACATTTGCGAGCAAAATTCTGCTGACCTTAATATTTTTGCTGATTTCACCAAAATGAATGGTGCCGATTCCAGATATGAAGTAAAAAAAAATATGTAATAGATCAAATTTTTTTGACAAATGAGAAATCTTTGATTAATGGTTTTAAAGTCGAATATCAAGAATAATAATAAATTCTGAAGAAGCATAACACGTAAAATATTTTATTCATGCAAAACACGAGTCTATCGTCTAACAAAGAAAGCAATTGTGTAAATTTAAAATGTTAGGGAGAGATTTCCTATTCTTGGATGGTCTGGAATAGTTATGATCAGGGTTGAAAGCTGAGACTTTTCCTCTGACTCTTAGGGGTACTTTGCACATTGCGACATTGCTACTGCGATATCGTCGGGGTCAAATCGAAAGTGACGCACATCCGGCGCCGGTAACGATGTTGCAACGTGTAAAGCCTAGATGCACCGATAAACGATCGCAAAAGTGTCGTAAATTGGTAATCTGTGTCTTGTCGGTCATTTTCATAATGTCGCACCAATAGGAGATACGATGTTGTTCCTCGTTCCTGCGGAAGCATACATCGCTGTGTATGAAGCCGCAGGAGCGAGGAACATCTCCTTACCTGCCTCCACCGGCTATGCGGAAGGAAGGAGGTGGGCGGGATGTTTACGTCCCGCTCATCTCCGCCCCTCCACTTCTATTGGCCGCCTGCCGTGTGACGTCGCTGTGACGCCGCACGACCCGCCCCCTTAGTAAGGAGGCCGTTCGTCGGCCAGAGCGACGTTGCAGGGCAGGTAAGTCTGTGTGAAGATGCCATAGCGATAATGTTCACTACGGCAGCTATAACACAATATCGTATGTGCGACGGGGGCAGGGACTATCGCGCTCGGTATCGTAGTGTGCAAAGTACCCCTTAGTCCCCTGTCTCAAGTTTTAAACACGTCCTGTACACTTTAAGTGGTGCACAAGCTTTCATGTCATATACTGTATATTTGTCGTTTGTTTGAGTGTTGTAAAACCACACGTAACAGAATATATCACGATCATTCCTGCTCCATCCACAAACTACTTGAGTGTTGGATGACATATTCAATAAAAAACTTTTCAACAGAGTTAAATTTGCTGCAACTTGTAAGCCTTGAACGAATTAATGCTGCTATCAGCTTCACGTTGTTTATATAGCCAGAAAAGTCCAACATGAGGGGTTTTCATTGCGTATTAAGCAGTCTTCCTATTAGTTATACCAATTGGATACTCAATATTTCTTTTTGCGCATTCAACATTTTGAAATAATATAATTACAATATATATAATGTTTTGTTATTTACTGCACAAGTTCCTTAGTAAATAGCATTTTGTGGAAAAAAACGTATGCCACTGGAGGAAACGGATGTGCTGTTTGGATACCGCACAACAATATTCATAAACCTCATCTGTTATATTGTAGCCAACAAAATGTCACAATTGTCACTGTGTGTCTTGTGACTAGGGACAGGCTCAGGAAGGACAGGCTCAGGATGGACAGGCTCAGGATGGACAGGCTCAGGATGGACAGGCTCAGGAGGGACAGGCTCAGGAGGGACAGGCTCAGGGCTAGCATTTCTTTACCATCTGAGACCATGCACTTTAAATGATTTTTTTTTACTTTAGGCATATGAGGGGTTAACTCCTTCTTCTAATGTAGCAGCAGACCTGCTCAGCTGTCAGTAGATGATCACTTCTGGCCTGGATATAAGCCCTCTGCTTCCTGCTGTGGGTGCTGGTTATTCAATTCAGTTTGGAGCTAGCCTGGAGTGGTGAGGTGTTGCTTTCTGCTGCTGCTGTCATTTGTTGGTTTTGTGAATGAGTTCCCTGTGTGTTCCTTTTCCCCTTCACTTTGTTGCCCCTCCCGATACACCATTTTGTAGTTCTCTTGTGTGGGTCTTTGGTGTGTGTGTGTGTGTGTGTGTGTGTGTTACCGTTTATACCCATTGTCTGTTATTATTTGTTGTTGGGGTTTTTGGTGATCTCCATCCCGATCTGTCCCCTTGTGTGTTAAGTGTGGAGGGAACATCCACAGCAGGGCCAGGACAGAAGACAGGGAGAGGCTTGGAGCTCAGACGCTGCTACCTTTAAGCGTTATTCTGGGTTGAGGTTCAGTCTGCGCAGGACTTCAATGCCGGCCTGTGTGCATGACCTAGGACACATCATCCACCTACGCTTCAGAAGAAGGAGGACAAAGATGGCTGAAAGAGGAGGCGCTACATCCGGAGAACGGAGACCCCCATCCGACAAGTCTGCACCGAACCAACCATTTAGGTGAGTATTATAAAGTCATTTTAATGTTCTTCACAGCGACCTGGGCTCTTATATACAGCATGTTAGAATGCTGTATATAACAGCCCACTGTTGGTGGCCATAGCTTATAGTCACCAAATCTGGTGGCAGGTTACCTTTAAAGCCATTTTTGATGTGGATTTTGAAGCAGATAGCTTTCAAAATATAAAAAAGCTCTGTGTGAACGTAACCTTACAGTTTCCAAACTTTTTCTCTTTTGGGCACTTAATAGACATTCTGCGTTGTGGTTGAGCAGGTACCAATGTGTCCGGATATGTCTGATGACTTGAATGATTCCATCGTGCAGTTGAGGAAGCATCTCTTTTTTATTTTTAGCACGTAGGATAATCACTACATCTCTTTCTTGACACTGTAATGAACTGGAAGTGAATATTTCTATCCCAGATGGGGGTTGCAAGCAAGTCTGAAGATGTTTGAATCTGGTTTCTTGACGATGTGTCATGGTCCTGGACCAGGACTCAAATTGGCAATGTATCTGCTATACGAAGACCACATTTACAATAGAATTGCTTTTCAATAACTGTGTTTTCGGATCTCTGCATGAACAGGTCTTATACTTATCAAAAACGTGAGACAAATGTTCTTGACAACAGCAGCCTCGCACCGGATAACCTCCTCCCTCCTCAGTCCACCTTTGCTATTCTGGCTCACTGACTGTATTTGTGTAAGTGCCTGATTTAATTGACAGCACTTATTAAACTTCATGTTTTTGTGGTCACTGAATACTCAACGCAGAAAGGATTTCTCAAGAGCTGACCTCCCGCAGGGCACTGTATTCCAACTGCGGCCACCGCTCGGGTTAAGGGCAGCGAAGCACTTAGACATCTCAAAAAGCTTTTCCTAAATGATTCCATCATGACAATATCTGGAGGGGGTATTTAGCAAGAGCTAAACACTGAGAAATGAGTGTTAAAATAAATCTGTTCTCCATAATCGAGTCTCAGACCAGAACTCATGATCTGATGAGGCAGATCTGAGATACCAGTGTTAAATGGAACATTAGCCAGTAGCGTATGGGCACAAAAAATGGGGTCACAGTTGGAGAGAAAATCACAGTTTTGTTTATTTGCCGGGACCCATCGGAAAGGAACGTTCATGCTCTGGGTGCAATCTCACAAATCTATATATATATAGTGGCAGAGATGCGGGTTTATAAATTAGGAAGGTCTATAATTCGTAACGACAGGCAGGTCACGTAGTGTGGACAGAGGAAAAATGTAGAAGGAATAGTCACAGATTTCGTAACTTTTCTGAAAATCAGGATAAGCCAAAAGCTCAGTACAAAGATATAATAATGATCAGGAAAAAATACAAGATCTTCTGTAGATAATCTGATAACCATAAAGTACAGAGAAAAATGTCTAAAGACAAAATAGTCACATTTAAGAGGCAACCCCAGGTCAGCAAGACCGACACCAGAAGACATTGATTTACAAGAACGCTAAGAATAAATTCTGCAAGACTTGTATGATTCCATAGAAATAGAAAGTCTTCAGTTTCTTCAATCTCACATCAGACAAGTCTATAGAATAAAGGAATATTTTAAATAAGTTGACAAGGAGTCCTAATAATTTTTTTGAGACCAGAACATTGGTGAACTGGTGGGAATCCACTAGCAAAGGCTTCCCATACAGAAGGTGGACTGCTGTAGCATGTTAACGAGTTATCTGCACATGTCCAGTAATATCACCTACAAGCTGTAGTACCCGGCATTGCCCGGGATAGTAACTAAGTGTCCCCCTCTCTCCCACTCTATCTCATCTCTGTGTCTCTATCTCTGTCTCTTTGTCTATGTGTGTCTGTGTCTCTGTCTCTTTGTGTCTCTATGTGTCTCGGTGTGTCTGTGTGTGTCTGTGTGTCTCTGTGTGTCTGTGTGTCTGTGCATCCCTGTGTCTCTCTGTGTCTCTGTTTCTATGTGTCTCCATGTGTCTCTATCTCTATGTGTCTCTGTCTGCTTCTGTTTCTCTCTGTCTGTCTGTCTCTGTCTGCCTCTGTTTCTCTCTGTCTGTCTGTGTGTCTCTGTCTCTGTGTGTTGCTGTGTGTGTCTGTCTCTACCGAAATCCTATTACCTCACACATAAGCTGTGTTATGCAAAGAATGTCCTTTGTTGCCTATAGCAACCAATCACAGCTGCTATTAATGCCCTGTGTCTCCCAGCCCCATTGACTTTAATGTAAGCAAGTTTTTTGGCAAATAACTGTAAAGCGCGGGGTTACATTTTCCCCTCAAAACATGGTCTATGACAATCCCTGAGTCAAATGAGGCGTCTGTGCAAAATTTTGTGATTGTAAATGTGACAGTACAAATTCCTTTCACAGACATAACTACACACACACACACACACACACACACATACATAAACATATACACACACATACATACACATGCACACATACATACACACATACACGTACACACACACACACACACACACACACATATACGTACACACATACACACACACACATACATACACATATACACACATACACATGCACACATACATACACACACATACACACACACATACATAAACATATACGTACACACATACACACACACATACACACACACACACACGCATACACATATACGTACACACATACACACACACACACACACATACATACACACACATACACACACACACACATACATACACATATACGTACACACATACACACACACACATACACATATACACACACATACATATACATGCACACATACATACACACACATATACACACATACACATATACGTACACACTTACGCATATACACACATACATACACACATACATACACATACATACACACACATACACACATACATATATACACACATACAAACACACATACATACGTTCAGCTTTATATATATGATAATACTAAAAACATAATTTCACACAAATTTGATCGCATTTTCATTTACAGGTTATATCATTACAGGACTGGCACAAAATCTCATGATGTCAATGCAGAAATATTGGATCATGCTCTCCCAAGCCAAGTGAGCCCTGAGGTTTAGCATGAAACATCTATATCATTACTCATTTTGTTAAGGATTCCAATTTCTCACCATAGATATGTCGCGGGCGGGGAGGAGGGTGTCAGCACACCGCGCTCACCCCCCTCTGCTCGGGTCCGGCGGCCGCTGCTCAGTGGTGGCTCGAGCGGTGGGCCGGATCCCGGGGGTTTCTCGAGCGGCACTCCTCGCCCGTGAGTGAAAGGGGATTGTTGGGTGTGGGGATGATTATTGTCCGTGACGCCACCCACGGCTGTGGTGATTTCACCACCGCTGCTCTATACGGGGCTCCCGGGGATGGTGATGCGGAGCAGCCAGGTGTTGTGTTGCCCCTCCGTGGGTAGGGGTTGGTGATCCCGGGGCCCGGTGATGGTGAAGGAGGTGCAGGGCCTGGTGGGCGCAGGGACGCGGGGGCAGCGCTGTGCCTTGCGGCACTGTGGTACTCACTCAGCCTGAGACGTGACACAGTTTTTACGGTAAACCAACGGCTGGATAGACGGTCCCACGGACGGCTGCACTTGCTCTCCCGGTAGGTGACGGTGATGTCCCTTTTCCTTGCACCTTGATGAACTGGTTGGTTGCGATGGGTCCCCACCGGTAACCCGCTCCCCGGCTTCAAGCTGGACCGGGGGAGCTCTACTCTTTGCCCGCAGGCGCTGGCCCTAAGAAACTGGTGCCGTGGCGGTGGCGGTGTCTCTCTGCTTCAGGTTGGGCTGTTGCCTTCAATCGGGACTTGGTTGTTGGGGGATCTGCGTCCCCGTCACTGACGGATTCGGCAAATTTGGCGACTCCTAGCCTTGCCGGGGTCCGAGAGGCCCCTGCCTTGGTGCTGACTGTCCTTCGGAACACTGCTCCAGACCACCGGGCACACAGCCAACGGGGTCCTTCCAGGAACTTCCAAACGGTCCCCCTCCAGACAGTCACCGCCGTCGCTGACCTTGCTGATCTGGCCCTACACAAAGCTGGACCCTTCAGGCTTCTTTCTCTTCCGTCACTTCACTTGCTTTCCTCCTTTTTCCACTTTTCTACTTTCACTCTCACTTTGCTGTTGACTTTTGCCCCGTCTAGACTACTCCTCCACTCCTTCCACTTCCTCCTCCCTCACTAGACTCAACTTCTTCACACTTTCATGTCCCTCACTGGACTCAACTGCCTGGTTTCTCCCGCCTCCAGAGCTGTGACCTCCTTGGTGGGCGGAGCCAACCGCCTGGCCCACCCCCTGGTGTGGATCATCAGCCTCTGGAGGAAGGCAACAAGGATTTCTGGTTAGCTGTGGTGTTCCTACCTGGGATGTGGGGTGTGGTGGTGTGTGACCTGTGTCCCCTGGCTTGCCTAGGGCGACACAGATATTTGATACATTATTAGGAACATCCATGTTGATAGTTACCCCCACTGTTCCTCCTCTTTTTCTGACTGACGCCGCACCCTCATTGCGGGTAGTGGAAGGTGACAAAATGGCTATGTGAGATTTATGATGCCATCCAGGCAAAGAGATTGTGAGTTCATTCCTATCTTCTTTAGTATTAACTCTCTACTGTGAGCACCGGGTGGGTCTGCTCACTATATAAACTCCTGAATCCCTGTTTTCAATAGCCAGTTAGAGGTTCTACCTTACCTGGTCTATATCCCTATTCTCTGTCCCTAATGTTCCAACAAGTATTCCTGTTTCAAACCTTGGCTCCTTTTCTGACTACCTTTCTGCCTGATGATTTGCCCCTTTTCTGTACATTCTGGTTGTGGTTCGGCTATCTGAATATTTTTGCCTGTCTGCTCCACTGGACTCAAATTAATTTGTGGACTCAACCCACGACCCATGTGTAAGCGTACAACCTTGTAAAATGCTACAGGGTAAAGGCCAGGATTCCTCTGGGACCTGTTAGATCTATTAGCTCCCTATATGTGGAATCCCTGTTTACTGTAGAGCTGCCAGATGACCATGTACTGAGCCCCTTTCTACCCTTAAGAGGTTGGCCACTACTTTTACATTAATGGCCTATCCTTAGGATAGGTCATCAATGTCTGCTCGGCTTGGGCCTGATACCCTGCCCGCCTAGCTGTTCTGAGTGCTGGCGGCGGCAATAGGCAGTCAGTTCTGAAGCTGCTCTATCTTCTGATAGCGCCCCCATGTGGTTACTGCCCATCCACATCCTATTCAAATCAATAGAGGGCAGATGTGCAGGACCTGGCCACGGCCGCTATCAGTTGACATGGCAGCTCCGGAACTGAGCGTTTACAGATGCCTTCTGTTGGGACCGAAAACAGCTGATCAGCAAGGGTGCCGAGTGTTGGACACCAGCCAATCAAACATTGATGACCTATTCTAAGGATAGGCCATCAATGTAAAAGTATTGGACAACCCCTTTAATTCATATTCTCCATTTCTGTGTCCTTCTTACCAATTCAATTGTGCCTGCCTGAGCTCCTTACCAAGTATTGGTTGCAAAGTTCTAATAAACAGTGAAAGTTTGTTCCTTAGTAAAATGTGCCAACAATGCTTTATAAGAAACATTTATTGTTCTCTGAGACCTATTGTATTATTACTAGCTTGGAAAAAAAGACATTTAATGGGGTAGTCCCACCTCAGAGGTTTGTAGCATACATAAATGATATTTTCTTATTTGAAAAATTCACCAGCAGGTGACTTTTTTGGCAGAAAATTTTACCATCCATGTTAATGGAAAGATGGTGTCATGGTCATCTCCCTGTTTTTGGAGACTAGTGACAGCTTTTGGACTGGAGTCTCTCATCTCCATCTGGCTACCTACATTTAAATGTGGTTTCGTTTTCTTTAGTACCAAAATGGTTAAAGTCAGTTTTGCTGCTTCTCCAGCAGTCCTTAGCTGTGTGCTTCAGCTGCAGTAGTTTTGTAGCCCTTCAGGTTTAAATAGAGGTGTTACCCAGCAATCCTTGCTGAAGATACAAACTAATTTGTATACTGGCCCCCTTGGTGGAAGGAGCTTTGTTGGAGTGTTCCAAAAAGCCGACCTTTATCCTTTGGTGTTGCACTTTTTCTCGTTTGTCTCCCCTACCCTTTTGTCTTATTATATTAGTGCACTGGTGGGTCTAGTGTACCTCACCAGCCTCTCACTAGTCAGGGCATCTATAGGGTCTCCCAGGATCTCAGGATGCTGCTCCAGTTGCGGAGACTGTATATAGACTGTCTAAGAGAGTTTGATACAGGTAAAATATATCTTGCCTACCTACCATGCCTGATGAAGTGACCTGAGTAGTCTCGAAAGCTTGCTATTATTACCATCTTTTCAGTTAGCCATTAAAAGGTATCAACCACTGAGGACTTCTGTTCTTTTAAACAATTTTTTTTTTTTTAGGAGAGTTTGGACAGCTACACGTGAGGATAGGAGGTGTCCATCTACCCTCTCACTAGCGCCAGGACCCACTGTTGTTATTGTGTCCCCAGTGTTCTCCCCTTGTTTGTGGTGTTGTTTTGGTGTTTTTTCTTTGTATGTCAGACTCCTTAACTCTTGGCTATGCTTGCATGCAGCCTATTTCACTGAAGTCTATGACTTAGCTTTTTTCTGTAAATCTTGTAAAACACAATGGAAAAGGCTTCAAGCAAGTGCAGTCACCTCTGCAATGAACTGTACAGAGAAGGCATTAGCTACACCCAAACAGAGGACAGCCAATGCCGCTTTACACTTGGATGAAGCTTCCAACTGTGAATTTGACATTAATTTCGAGACTGGTTTAACTTTTAATGATCTATGCATTTTTCTTTTTTTTTTACTACCATAATGTCTTGCTATCACTCATTAAAAAGTCACTTGCCTCCCTTACCCTTCATTCTCACCCCAAGTGATCCTTCATATCCTTATGGAGAAGGAGAGACAACTCTGCGCTATAGACATTGCACCTTCTACTATAGACTATAATGTCCTATAGAAGATGTATTTCAATTCAGATAATTCCACCCCCCACCCTGCATGTGCCTCCATCCAGGGGTGGGATTCAAATTTTTGACAACAGGTTCTCTGTAAACCCTGCCCATTTGAAAACCACACCCATTCAGTAACCACACCTATTTTGTTAGCCACACCCATTTGCACGCACTTTCCCCAACCAAAAAATACAAGTATTTAAAGTATAATCTCTTTCCCCTTCTTCCCCTCCTCTACAGTCACTCTCCTGTCCAGCATCAGTTGTTCCAGTCACTGTCACTCTTATTGTATTAAATGGTTTTTCTACAATTTTTAACAATTATTACTAAAGGAGCCCTGCTAAACTTGGAACGGACGACCTTCCCCATACAGATATCATCCCATGTGGCTGCTTTTCCAGTACAGACCCCATCCCATGTGTCTCCTTTCCCCCAACAGATCCCATCCCATGTGGTCTCTTTCCCTTGCAGATCCCATCCCATTTTGACCTCTTTCCCCAGCAGATCCAATCCCATCATGGCCTCTTTCGCCTGCAGATCCCATCATGGCCTCTTTCCCCTGCAGATCCCATCATGGCCTCTTTCCCCTGCAGATCCCATCCCATTATCACCTCTTTCCCCTGCAGATCCCATCCCATTATGGCCTCTTTCCCCTGCAGATCCCATCCCATTATGGCCTCTATCCCGTGCAGATCCCAACCCATTATGGCCTCTATCCCGTGTAGATCCCAACCCATTATGGCCTCTATCCCCTGCAGATCCCATCCCATTATGGCCTCTTTCCCCTGCAGATCCCATCCCATTATGGCCTCTTTCCCCTGCAGATCCCATCCCATTATGGCCTCTTTCCCCTGCAGATCCCATTCCATTATGGCCTCTTTCCCCTGCAGATCCCATTATGGCTTCTTTCCCCTGCAGATCCCATCATGGCCTCTTTCCCCAGCAGATCTCATCCCATGTGCTCCTTTTCCCCACAGATCCTGTCCCATATAGCTCCTTTTCCCAAATAGTTCCCATCTTATGCGGCCTCCTCTCACCTGCAGATCCAGTCCCATATGGCTTCTTTTCCCATATAGTTCAAATATTATCCGGCCTCCTCTCCCCTGCAGATCTCGTCCCATGTGGCTCTTTTTCCTATATAGTTCCCATCTTACGCGGCTCCTCTCCCCTGCAGATTCTTGTCTCCCTGCATCTTCGGCTCACTGAGCGCTTACCTGCTCCAAGCACCGGCGGTCTCTCCTCTGTCTTCCGTCCTCCTCCACGGCACTCTGCAGGCACACTGACGCTGGCAGGATGAGCAACCTCACCATGCTGCCGTGACCCCTGCAGCGTTAGAGCATCGCTGCATGCCAGGTCAGGGAGCAGACAGGCTTCACTGAAACCGGAAGTGCGGCGCATACAGAGGTACAGTGATTCACTTGTGTTAGTGTCTTAAATACACAAACAAATGAATACGTTATTGGCAAGTTTGGGGAACCGGCTGCTATTTTAACAACCGGTTTGCCCGAACAGGACAGAACCGGCTGAATCCCACCCCTGCCCCCATCCATCCTTCCTACACTCCCCACTCTGGATGTGCCCCCATCCATCCTTCATATAGTCCCCACCCTGGATATAGCCCCATCCATCCTTCCTACAGTTCCCACCCTGGATGTGGCCCCATCCACCCTTCCTACATTCCCCACCCTGGATGTGCCCCACCCATCCTTCCTACAGTTGCCATCCTGCATGAGCTCCCCATCCATCCTTTCTACAATCACCACCCTAGATGTGGCCCCATCCATCCTTCCTTCAGTCCCCACCCTGAATATGCTCCCCATCCATCCTTCCTACAGTCTCCACCCTGGATGTGGCCCCATCCATCCTTCCTACAGTTCCGACCTTGGATGTTGCCCCATCCATCCTTTCTACAGTCACCACCCTAGATGTGGTCCCATCCATCCTTCCTACAGTCCCCACCCAGGATGTGCTCCCCACCCATCCTTTCTACAGTCCCCACCCTGGATGTGGCCCCATCCAACCTTCCTACAGTCCCCACCTTGGATGTGGCCCCATCCATCCTTCCTTCAGTCCCCACCCTGGATGTGCTCCCTACCCATCCTTCCTACAGTCCCCATCCTGGATGTGCTCCCATCCATCCTTCCTACAGTTCCCACCCTGTATGTGCTCCCATCCATCCTTCCTACAGTTCCTACCCTGGATGTGGCCCCAGCCATCCTTCCTATAGTCCCCGACCTGGATGTGGCCTCCATCCATCCTTCCTACAGTCCCCACCCTGGATGTGCCCCCATCCATCCTTCCTACAGTCCCCACACTGGATGTGCCCCCATCCATCCTTCCTACAGTCCCCACCCTGGATGTGGCCCCATCCATCCTTCCTTCAGTCCCCACACAGGATGTGGTCCCATCCATCCTTCATATAGTCCCCACCCTGAATATAGCCCCATCCATCCTTCCTACAGTTCCCACCCTGGATGTGGCCCCATCCACCCTTCCTACATTCCCCACCCTGGGCGTGCCACACCCATCCTTCCTACAGTCCCCATCCTGCATGTGCTCCCCATCCATCCTTCCTTCAGTCCCCACCCAGGATGTGCTCCTCACCCATCCTTCCTACAGTCCCCACCCTGGATGTGGCCTCATCCATCCTTCCTACAGTCCCCACCTTGGATGTGGCCCCATCCATCCTTCCTACAGTTCCTACCCTGGATGTGGCCCCAGCCATCCTTCCTATAGTCCCCGACCTGGATGTGGCCCCATCCATCCTTCTTACAGTCCCCACCCTGGATATGCCCCATCCATCCTTCCTACAGTCCCCACCCTGGATGTGGCCCCCTCCATCTTTCCTACAGTCCCCACCCTGGATGTGCTCCATCCATCCTTCCTACAGTCCCCACCCTGGATGTGCTCCATCCATCCTTCCTACAGTCTCCACCCTGGCTGTGGCCCCATCCATCCTTCCTACAGTCCCCATCCTGGATGTGCCCCCCATCCATACTTCCTACAGTCCCCACCCTGGATGTGGCCCCATCTAGCCTTCCTACAGTCCCCAACCATCATCCCCACAGTCCCAGTCCCTATTATACACTTGCTTTGGCAAAACTAATAGGTGTTTGGTCTTCCCAATAAAGCTTATTTGATTTGATTTGTATAAAGAAAAGATCTTCTTGCTCTTCTAATCCTCGCACAAGCCGCGCCGTTCTCTTCTAATTTACTTGGTGTTTGCATGTTATTGGGCTATTATCACACATCTCTACTAATTGAAGACTTGTCTTGTTGTTTCTCGATGTCTAATTAACAGATAATGGACCATAAATTTAACATAAAACAAAAAGATGATTAATAGGAAGTAAAAAGTAAATCGCTGTCACCGGTATCACAATTTATTGTCTCGTCACCTGTCAACAACATTGGGGGATGACAGTTCCATTATTGCAAAGAAGACACCTTCTCAACAGCCTGAAGAAAGCACTGTGTGAGATGGGACAGGAACGCCAATTTCCTCAAAAAGGAAAAGAAATTGGTTTAAAGATTAAATCTACTTAGATAAAAAAGAATATTAAGAATGTATATTTATATTACTGCTTATACAGGGCAATATTATTAGCCAGATACAGTAGATGATGCAGGGGGCAACATTAGGTTCTAGAAGTTATATTCTTGTACATAGGAGCAGTATTATAGTAGTTATATTCTTATACATAGGGTTAGTATTATAGTAGTTATATTCTTATACATAGGGTTAGTATTATAGTAGTTATATTCTTGTACATAGGGGCAGTATTATAGTAGTTATATTCTTGTACATAGGTGGTAGTATTATAGTAGCTATATTCTTGCACATAAGAGCAGTATTATAGTAGTTATATTCTTCTACATAGGAGCAGTATTATAGTAGTTATATTCTTGTACATAGGGGCAGTATTATAGTAGTTATATTCTTGTACATAGAGGGCAGTATTATAGTAGCTATATTCTTGTACATAGGGGCAGTATTATAGTAGTAATATTCTTGTACATAGAGGGCAGTATTATAGTAGTTATATTCTTATACATAGGGTTAGTATTATAGTAGTTATATTCTTTTACATAGGGGCAGTATTATAGTAGTTATATTCTTGTACATATGAGGCAGTATTATAGTAGTTATATTCTTGCACATAAGAGCAGTATTATAGTAGTTATATTCTTCTACATAGGAGCAGTATTATAGTAGTTATATTCTTGTACATAGGGGCAGTATTATAGTAGTTATATTCTTGTACATAGAGGGCAGTATTATAGTAGTTATATTCTTGTACATAGAGGGCAGTATTATAGTAGTTATATTCTTGTACATAGGGGCAGTATTATAGTAGTTATATTCTTGTACATAGGAGCAGTATTATAGTAGTTATATTCTTGTACATAGGGGCAGTATTATAGTAGTAATATTCTTGTACATAAGGGGCAGTATTATAGTAGTTATATTCTTGTACATAGGGGAAGTATTATAGTAGTTATATTATTGTACATAGAGGGCAGAATTATAGTAGTTATATTCTTGTATATAGGGGCAGTATTATAGTAGTTATATTCTTGTACATAGGAGCAGTATTATAGTAGTTATATTCTTGTACATAGGGGCAGTATTATAGTAGTTATATTCTTGTCCATAGGGGCAGTATTGAAGTAGTTATATTCTTGTACATAGGGGCAGTATTATAGTAGTTATATTCTTGTACAGAGGAGGAATATTATAGTAGTTATATTCTGGTATATAGGGGACAGTATTATAGTAGTTATATTCTTGTACATAGGTGGTAGTATTATAGTAGTTATATTCTTGTACATAGGAGCAGTATTATAGTAGTTATATTCTTGTACATAGGGGCAGTATCATAGTAGTTATATTCTTATACATAGGAGCAGTATTATAGTAGTTATATTCTTGTACATAAGAGCAATATTATAGTAGTTATATCCTTGTACATAGGAGCAGTATTATAGTAGTTATATTCTTGTACATAAGAGCAGTATTATAGTAGTTATATTCTTGTACATAGGGGCAGTATTATAGTAGTTATATTATTGTACATAGAGGGCAGTATTATAGTAGTTATATTCTTGTACATAGGGGCAGTATTATAGTAGTTATATTATTGTACATAGAGGGCAGTATTATAGTAGATATATTCTTGTACATAGGGGGCAGTATTATAGTAGTTATATTCTTGTACATAGGGGCAGTATTATAGTAGTTATATTCTTGTACATAGTGGCAGTATTATAGTAGTTATATTCTTATACATAGAGGGCAGTATTGTAGTAGTTATATTCTTGTACATAGGGGCAGTATTATAGTAGTTATATTCTTGTACATAGAGGGCAGTATTATAGTAGTTATATTCTTATACATAGAGGGCAGTATTGTAGTAGTTATATTCTTGTACATAGGGGCAGTATTATAGTAGTTATATTCTTGTACAGAGGAGCAGTATTATAGTAGTTATATTCTTGTGCATAGGGGCAGTATTATAGTAGTAATATTCTTGTACATAGGGGGCAGTATTATAGTAGTTATATTCTTGTACATAGGAGCAGTATTATAGTAGTTAGATTCTTGTACATAGGAGCAGTACTATAATAGTTATATTCTTGTACATAGGAGTATTATTATAGTAGTTATATTCTTGTACATAGGGGCAGTATTATAGTAGATATATTCTTGTACATAAGGGCAGTATTATAGTAATTATATTCTTGTACATAGGAGTAGTATTATAGTAGTTATATTCTTGTACATAGGGGGCCGTATTATAGTTGTTATATTCTTGTACATAGGGGCAGTATTATAGTAGTTATATTCTTGTACATAGGGGCAGTATTATTGTAGTTATATTCTTGTACATAGGGGCAGTATTATAGTTGTTATATTCTTGTACATAGGGGCAGTATTATAATAGTTATATTTTTGTACATAAGGGCAGTATTATAGTAGTTATATTATTGTACATAGGTGCACTATTGTCGCTAGGACTTCTCTCGTGCTGCACCAGTTTTCTAGAATGTGCCAGCCCAGAATTCCTTTTAATTCCAAGTTTCCACAGTTTCAAACATACCATAGAAGTACATTTCTTTAGACTTTCTTATCACCTCATTTCTCTAATCTAATTATCCCTTTTATTTCCATGCACTTAGTGGCACTTTGTAGTGGTTTTTGTACAGATACTGACCAGCTTATGCAGAGGTATTGGAATGCCTCTATTTCTTATATTGATGGTGAACCTTATACAAGAACTTTATCTTTATCTTTTACTTTTTATGTCCTCCCAATTTCCTCGGAGATTATAACCTTGCAAGCCGATCCCTCAGTTCTCTTGTTTTGCATTGAAATATGTGTTATCAATATTTTTTGGATCATAAAAAGCATTTTATTTCCCCCAAAAGCATCTTATAAGCCGAATGTAGCTTACTGGATGGGTGCAGTGGAGCGGGGTCACAGACGCCGGCAGTGGCATGAGTGGGGTGATGCTGTAGGCCCTGGGCTGAGAGGAGGGCATGTTGCCACAGTGCAAGGTAATGCTAAAGTGGGGGTCCATCTTGTCGTCTTATGCTTTGTCGAATGTAGTTTACCAGAGGGGCACGGGGGCGGTGAAGCAATGTTACAGGAATTTGAGGGCAGAACGAGTAGAGGTATGGTGCAGGCCCTGGGCTGGGAGGATGGGATGTTGCCACAGTGTAAGGTAATGATAGAGTGGTGGTCCGTCTTGTAGTCTTATGCTTTGTCAAATGTAGATTACCTGAGGGGCATGTGGGTGGCGGAGTAAGGTCACAGGAAGTTGACGGAAGCACAAGTAGGGGGATGCTCAGGCCCTGGGCTGAGAGGAGGGGATGTTGTCACAGTGCAAGGCACCATTGTTCTCCCAGCAACAGAGGACTTCAGGAAAATGTCATCGGAGGTGGCGCATGCAGAGAGCCAAGAGCTTATTCTCCGCATGCCTCTGATGCTATTTTCCTAAAGTCCTTTATGTCCGTCACCGTTAGATTAAGGGTGCCTACCATGTGTCACAACACCTCCTCCACCCAGCTCTGGCTCTACAGCATCACCCTACTCATGTACCCCCTACTGCCTCTAGCTTCCTGTGACCCTGCTCCACCGCCCCCGTGCCCCTCCGGTAAGCTACCCTCAGCTGAGAAGACAGATCATAGGACGAACCCCAATTTTAATATTAAAAATTATTTTATTCCTTTTTTCCTCCTCTCAAATTGGAGTGCGTCTTATAATCTGAAAAATCTGGTACATTGCTGCGGAATATGTTGGCATTCTAGAAATAAAAATTGTTATTGTTTTTATCTAAAACTCCCATCTTGGGCGCCAACTATAACTGATGCTAAATCTTTTAATTATTTATTCATTTAACAATTTCAAACTTCAAAAGTACGTAAAAAGAATTATTTTATATTTTTTTCTACATCAATAGTAACCAGTAATTTTGATATTCACCATGAAATTCCCATTGTATTAATACAGATCCAACATTGTCCATCAATCTACACTGACAATCAAGTATCTGATATGCCATTGAAGAAGACCTCAATAAAGCTGTGTTAGATATAGTCGGAGCCTTTACAGGGGAAACATGAAATGAGCCAGGCCTACTCTGCAGGTTCCTTGAATCTGACGCACATGTAAAAATATTGAATACAAAAAAGCAGGAAATTGATGTGTAGACCCCTACGGGGACTGCGGAGATCTTTGAAGTGGTTGCTTTG
Organism: Anomaloglossus baeobatrachus; assembly: GCF_048569485.1. Taxonomy (NCBI): domain Eukaryota; kingdom Metazoa; phylum Chordata; class Amphibia; order Anura; family Aromobatidae; genus Anomaloglossus; species Anomaloglossus baeobatrachus. The sequence goes on along the minus strand of NC_134353.1, from coordinate 45,181,020 downwards.
CTGTTTAGTGTTTGACGTTAAGTCCCAGACTCAGAGATGCATGTTTTATATCTCTGAAACACATGTTTTTTATCCCTTCAGGTGATTTCTGTGCAGTGGTTATTAAATTTTAAAGCCATCTTCATGGTGATTGTTATTACTTATTGATAAAATGGCGTCACCAAGTAGAAATCGGGTGGGAAGAAAAAAAAATATTTTTAATAAAGAGAAGCTCCACCTACAAATACATTCTTCAAATCATCCTTCTTTTAAATGTTTTTGTTATAGCTGATCCCTCTATACAACAAGATTGAATGGAATTGTAATGCTACCACCAGGGAGCGCAGGTAGACAGGAGAGATGTAGAGCTCCTATGTGTAATGTGGTGTCTGCCCACTAGATGTCACCAGTATCTAGACAGGGAGGTAGCAGAATGGTTGTACATGCCGAGAGTCAAAGCCGGGAGGTCATGTCAGTGCAAAGGAGGAAGAGGAGCCAAAGTCACGTTGAAGCCTAAGGTCAGTAGCTGGGAGGTAACGTCCCAAACAGATGGGGAGCAGAACCATAGTCAGAGAGCAACCTGTGGTCAGATGCCAAAGGGGAACATCAGTACAAAAGGGGGGAAGTGGGACTGAGACAACCAGAAGAATTGAGGGTCAGGAAGTCAGGGAGCATAGACAAGACAGACAAAGTGATGGGCATGAAGAGGAGTCAAGGTAGCGGTATGAGGATCAGAACAAACTCACAGGAACCAGAAGCGCACACTGCAGAGCAGAAACTATCAGTGGCAAAGTTCCGGTGGAAACAGCATAAAGATAAAGCAAGGTGTTACCGGAATGAGACACCAAACAAGCCCCGACCACTGGCAGGGACCTGGGGAATATAAACAATCGAGCAATAGAGAAAACCCAATGGCTCTGCAAGGAGCAGAGCAAAAGGTGAATCGTGACATGAATACTCATAAAGACTCCTGAAAAATAGAATGTTCCTCCTGTTCATGACCAAGATCACCAAGCAGAATCTTCACTCTGCTCTTATGTTTTTTCCTTCCTTCTAGTGCTATTGATTACATTATTTATTTTGCCAACTATACTGACAAGGAAAAGGGTAACAATGTTTTCAACTTTAGGCTTTCAGGCTCTGTATCTCACCATCCACTACAGCTTTGAGCAAGAGACGACCTTGATTTTATAGATAACCATCTTGACTATCTCATATATAAATTTGACTTGCTATTATTTAGCGTATAATTCATTATGCAGATTCTTATCATGTCACTGCATTGTTACTGTTTTGCTCCTGGTGATGTTTTTTTTTTCTTCCTATATACTACTAACTAGAGTTGAGCGCGGTTCGTGGTTCGTGGTTCTCCAGTTCTAGGCTCGAGTGATTTTGGGGCATGTTCTAGATCGAACTAGAACTCGAGCTTTTTGCAAAAGCTCGATAGTTCTAGAAACGTTCGAGAACGGTTCTAGCAGCCAAAAAACAGCTAAATCTTAGCTTGGTTTCTGCTGTAATAGTGTAAGTCACTCTGTGAATCAAACTATTATCACATTTCAGTGTATAGTGTGCGTGAACAGCGCCTTCAGATCACTGCTGTTTCTATAATGGCGATCGCCATTTTTTTTTTTTTTTTTCTTGTCTTCCTTCCCTAAGCGCGCGCGTCTTGTGGGGCGGGCCAGCAGGTCAGCCAATCACAGACACACACACACCTAAGTGGACTTTGAGGCAGAGAAGCAACGGCATGTGTGATAGGATGTCCATGTCACATGTCCCTGCATTATAAAACCGGACATTTTCTTCACGATCGCCATTATCTGCCTTCTGCGTCTTTGGTGTCAGACATCACTGTCGCAGTTCCGTCCTCCTGAGTCCTATAGCCGATACAGCTGTATGCGCTGCATACACAGCGTTAGACAGCTTAGGGAGAGCACATTCTAGCAGTCCTTTTAAGGGCTCGTACCGGCAGGGTCAGAGAGCCATAAGTGACAGGTCCTGCAAACAGCAACAGCGTCTGTGTAGCCCAGGTCAGGGATTTCCTCCCTGCATTTCACCATTAGGAGGGAATAGAAAGGCAGGCTTCCATTCCTCTACCCAGAGCACCACAATCCTGCCACTGTACCCTCTTGTCCTCTGCACACTCCAACTCATTCTAACTAAGCCATTATACTAGCAAACACTCAGTGTACCTAGTGGCATCCTATACGTGGCTATTGGACTTTGCTATAGTCCCACTAGTGCCAAGACATTTGCAGAGCACATCTGCCTGCATTGCACACTCCAACTCATTATAACTAAGCCATTATACTAGCAAACACTCAGTGTACCTAGTGGCATCCTATACGTGGCTATTGGACTTTGCTATAGTCCCACTAGTGCCAAGACATTTGCAGAGCGCATCTGCCTGCGTTGCACACTCCAACTAATTATAACGAAGCCATTATACTAGCAAACACTCAGTGTACCTAGTGGCATCCTATACGTGGCTATTGGACTTTGCTATAGTCCCACTAGTGCCAAGACATTTGCAGAGCGCATCTGCCTGCGTTGCACACTACAACTAATTATAACGAAGCCATTATACTAGCACACACTCAGTGTACCTAGTGGCATCCTATACGTGGCTATTGGACTTTGCTATAGTCCCACTAGTGCCAAGACATTTGCAGAGCGCATCTGCCTGCGTTGCACACTACAACAAATTATAACGAAGCCATTATACTAGCAAACACTCAGTGTACCTAGTGGCATCCTATACGTGGCTATTGGACTTTGCTATAGTCCCACTAGTGCCAAGACATTTGCAGAGCGCATCTGCCTGCGTTGCACACTACAACTAATTATAACGAAGCCATTATACTAGCACACACTCAGTGTACCTAGTGGCATCCTATACGTGGCTATTGGACTTTGCTATAGTCCCACTAGTGCCAAGACATTTGCAGAGCACATCTGCCTGCATTGCACACTCCAAGTTTTTTAAACTAAGCAATTTTACTAGCAAACACTCAGTGTACCTAGTGGCATCCTATACGTGGCTATTGGACTTTGCTATAGTCCCACTAGTGCAAAGACATTAGCAGAGCACATCTGCCTGCATTGCACACTCCAAGTTTTTTAAACTCAGCCATTATACTAGCAAACACACAGTGTACCTAGTGGCATCCTATACATGGCTATTGGACTTTGCTATAGTCCCACTAGTGCCAAGACATTTGCAGAGCGCATCTGCCTGCGTTGCACACTCCAACTAATTATAACGAAGCCATTATACTAGCAAACACTCAGTGTACCTAGTGGCATCCTATACGTGGCTATTGGACTTTACTATAGTCCCACTAGTGCCAAGACATTTGCAGAGCGCATCTGCCTGTGTTGCACACTACAACAAATTATAACGAAGCCATTATACTAGCAAACACTCAGTGTACCTAGTGGCATCCTATACGTGGCTATTGGACTTTGCTATAGTCCCACTAGTGCCAAGACATTTGCAGAGCGCATCTGCCTGCGTTGCACACTCCAACTAATTATAACGAAGCCATTATACTAGCACACACTCAGTGTACCTAGTGGCATCCTATGCGTGGCTATTGGACTTTGCTATAGTCCCACTAGGGCCAAGACATTTGCAGAGCACATCTGCCTGCATTGCACACTCCAAGTTTTTTAAACTAAGCAATTTTACTAGCAAACACTCAGTGTACCTAGTGGCATCCTATACGTGGCTATTGGACTTTGCTATAGTCCCACTAGTGCAAAGACATTAGCAGAGCACATCTGCCTGCATTGCACACTCCAAGTTTTTTAAACTCAGCCATTATACTAGCAAACACACAGTGTACCTAGTGGCATCCTATACGTGGCTATTGGACTTTGCTATAGTCCCACTAGTGCCAAGACATTTGCAGAGCGCATCTGCCTGCGTTGCACACTCCAACTAATTATAACGAAGCCATTATACTAGCAAACACTCAGTGTACCTAGTGGCATCCTATACGTGGCTATTGGACTTTGCTATAGTCCCACTAGTGCCAAGACATTTGCAGAGCGCATCTGCCTGCGTTGCACACTCCAACTAATTATAACGAAGCCATTATACTAGCAAACACTCAGTGTACCTAGTGGCATCCTATACGTGGCTATTGGACTTTGCTATAGTCCCACTAGTGCCAAGACATTTGCAGAGCGCATCTGCCTGCGTTGCACACTCCAACTAATTATAACGAAGCCATTATACTAGCACACACTCAGTGTACCTAGTGGCATCCTATACGTGGCTATTGGACTTTGCTATAGTCCCACTAGTGCCAAGACATTTGCAGAGCGCATCTGCCTGCGTTGCACACTACAACAAATTATAACGAAGCCATTATACTAGCAAACACTCAGTGTACCTAGTGGCATCCTATACGTGGCTATTGGACTTTGCTATAGTCCCACTAGTGCCAAGACATTTGCAGAGCGCATCTGCCTGCGTTGCACACTCCAACTAATTATAACGAAGCCATTATACTAGCACACACTCAGTGTACCTAGTGGCATCCTATACGTGGCTATTGGACTTTGCTATTGTCCCACTAGGGCCAAGACATTTGCAGAGCACATCTGCCTGCATTGCACACTCCAAGTTTTTTAAACTAAGCAATTTTACTAGCAAACACTCAGTGTACCTAGTGGCATCCTATACGTGGCTATTGGACTTTGCTATAGTCCCACTAGTGCAAAGACATTAGCAGAGCACATCTGCCTGCATTGCACACTCCAAGTTTTTTAAACTCAGCCATTATACTAGCAAACACTCAGTGTACCTAGTGGCATCCTATACGTGGCTATTGGACTTTGCTATAGTCCCACTAGTGCCAAGACATTTGCAGAGCGCATCTGCCTGCGTTGCACACTCCAACAAATTATAACGAAGCCATTATACTAGCAAACACTCAGTGTACCTAGTGGCATCCTATACGTGGCTATTGGACTTTGCTATAGTCCCACTAGTGCCAAGACATTTGCAGAGCGCATCTGCCTGCGTTGCACACTCCAACTAATTATAACGAAGCCATTATACTAGCACACACTCAGTGTACCTAGTGGCATCCTATACGTGGCTATTGGACTTTGCTATAGTCCCACTAGTGCCAAGACATTTGCAGAGCGCATCTGCCTGCGTTGCACACTACAACAAATTATAACGAAGCCATTATACTAGCAAACACTCAGTGTACCTAGTGGCATCCTATACGTGGCTATTGGACTTTGCTATAGTCCCACTAGTGCCAAGACATTTGCAGAGCGCATCTGCCTGCGTTGCACACTACAACTAATTATAACGAAGCCATTATACTAGCACACACTCAGTGTACCTAATGGCATCCTATACGTGGCTATTGGACTTTGCTATAGTCCCACTAGGGCCAAGACATTTGCAGAGCACATCTGCCTGCATTGCACACTCCAAGTTTTTTAAACTAAGAAATTTTACTAGCAAACACTCAGTGTACCTAGTGGCATCCTATACGTGGCTATTGGACTTTGCTATAGTCCCACTAGTGCAAAGACATTAGCAGAGCACATCTGCCTGCATTGCACACTCCAAGTTTTTTAAACTCAGCCATTATACTAGCAAACACACAGTGTACCTAGTGGCATCCTATACGTGGCTATTGGACTTTGCTATAGTCCCACTAGTGCCAAGACATTTGCAGAGCGCATCTGCCTGCGTTGCACACTCCAACTAATTATAACGAAGCCATTATACTAGCAAACACTCAGTGTACCTAGTGGCATCCTATACGTGGCTATTGGACTTTGCTATAGTCCCACTAGTGCCAAGACATTTGCAGAGCGCATCTGCCTGCGTTGCACACTACAACAAATTATAACGAAGCCATTATACTAGCAAACACTCAGTGTACCTAGTGGCATCCTATACGTGGCTATTGGACTTTGCTATAGTCCCACTAGTGCAAAGACATTAGCAGAGCACATCTGCCTGCATTGCACACTCCAAGTTTTTTAAACTCAGCCATTATACTAGCAAACACACAGTGTACCTAGTGGCATCCTATACGTGGCTATTGGACTTTGCTATAGTCCCACTAGTGCCAAGACATTTGCAGAGCGCATCTGCCTGCGTTGCACACTCCAACTAATTATAACGAAGCCATTATACTAGCAAACACTCAGTGTACCTAGTGGCATCCTATACGTGGCTATTGGACTTTGCTAAAGTCCCACTAGTGCCAAGACATTTGCAGAGCACATCTGCCTGCGTTGCACACTCCAACTAATTATAACGAAGCCATTATACTAGCAAACACTCAGTGTACCTAGTGGCATCCTATACGTGGCTATTGGACTTTGCTATAGTCCCACTAGTGCCAAGACATTTGCAGCACGTCTGCCTGCGTTGCACACTCCAACGAATTATAACTAAGTTACATTGTCAGGGATATTTATTCTTTATTATTCTGCTGTTAATAAAGCTAGACCACCACTGCAATCTTCACCACCTCTCAATTTTTACTACCACATTTTCAGTCCACAATCTTGTCGCAATCAACATGAGTGGCAAAATGACAGATGCTGGTGGAAAGGGGAAGAGGCGTGGTGGAAAAGGCAAAAAATGTTTTGTCAGTGGGGAAGGTGGCAAAGCTCCATTATCATCTGCTGAAGATAGACCATCTACTAGCAAAAGTAAGATGTCTACTACTTATTGTGGACAATCCGATGTGCTCCCTTTTTTACGGACACGAACAAGAGGAACAAAGGTAGATGATGGGCAAAAAAGGAAAATGCTTGAATGGATCTCAAGTGGTCCAACAAGTGCCCTCTCAGCCACTTCAAGTACCGCATCCAAAAAACACCATTCCTCTGAGTTGTCATCCCAATCACACTTGATTTCTCCCAGCTCTGAAGTCTCCATCAGCCCTGCACAGTATGGTGGAACTGAGATGGCTGAGTCTGCAGAGCTGTTCAGTCACACTATAGCCTGGGAATCAGAGGTCTGCTCCCAAGCTACAGTGAGTACAGAACAGGAAATGGTCTGCAGTGATGCCCAGAACCTTTGTGACTCAGATTCAGGCCGTGAGGACCAAGTTTCTGAGCATAATGTTGACCCTTTGTCACAAACTGTAACACCTGTGGTTATAGACAATGAGGAACATACTGATGAAGATGAGACGCAGATACCCGATTGGGATGACAACTTAAATATTCGGTCAGGGCAAGAAGAGGCTCGGTCTGAGGGGGAGGGGAGTGCAAACACAACAATTGATGATGACGTTCTAGATCCCACCTACTGTCAACCCCCAGTCAGGCACTCGAGGAGGTCAACAGAGGCGGTGGAGGAGGATGCAACCGACGACGAAGTTACCTTGCGCCTTCCTGGACAGAGTCGGAGCACTGGTAGCACGTCTACAACTGCATCCTCAGCCACCACTCTGCCTATGAGCATTATTCGGGGTGGATCAACAGGTCGCATGGCCTCTAAGCCTTGCCTAGCCTGGGCCTTTTTTCACATCGAAAAAGATCGCCCAACTCATGTGATATGTAACATTTGTCATGATTCTGTTAGTAGAGGTCAAAACCTCAGCAGTTTGACAACTTCTTCCATGAATCGTCACATGAATAAATATCATAAGTCCCGGTGGGAAGCTCACCGTGCTGCAATGCCGGCTAGCGGAGCGAACCATCCACCGCCCGCCCCTTCCAGTGCATCCGCGCGCTCTTCATCTTCTAGGACTGTGGGGACAGCTGTCACACCTGTTTTTCCACGCAAAACTTCCACCACTGTAACCGCAACAGGCAGTTTGCTTGTAAGGTCGTCAGTTGGTTTGGAAGGGGAAACAAGTGAGTGTGTACAGCTCTCTCAGACATCGATAGCACCAACGTTGGATGAAGGCAACATCATGTCTCCGCCTGCACTTTCCTCACAAACCTGCATTTTTCCAGGGACACCCTACTCAACACCGTCTACACACAGCAGCCAGATCTCTGTCCCTCAGATGTGGTCAAATAAAAGGCCACTTCCTCCGACCCATGACAAAGCTAAGAGGTTGACTCTATCCCTCTGTAAGCTGTTGGCTACCGAAATGCTGCCTTTCCGCCTAGTGGATACACAGGATTTTAGAGACCTTATGTCTGTCGCTGTGCCCCAGTACCAGATGCCTAGTCGCCACTACTTCTCTAAGAAAGGTGTGCCCGCGCTACACCAGCATGTCGCACACAACATCACCGCTTCCTTGAGAAACTCTGTGTGTGAACGGGTGCATTTCACCACCGATACTTGGACCAGTAAGCATGGACAGGGACGTTACATGTCGCTGACTGGGCACTGGGTAACTATGGTGATAGATGGTGAAGGGTCTGCTGCACAAGTCTTGCCGTCCCCACGACTTGTGTGTCAATCCTCTGTCTGTCCAAGTTCCGCCACAGCTTCTGCATCCTCCACCTCATCTGGGTCCTCCACCTCCGCCCCAAGCCTGCCTGGTCAGGCCACCAGCGTTCTCACTGCGCAGAAGGAATCACGCACGCCTCATTACTATGCTGGCAGCCGAGCGCAACGGCATCAGGCGGTCTTTAGCTTGACATGTCTTGGTAATAAGAGTCACACAGCTGAGGAGTTGTGGTCAGCTCTGCGGTCCGAGTTTAATAAATGGTTGTCTCCACTCAACCTGCAGCCTGGTAAGGCCGTGTGCGACAATGCTGCAAACCTGGGTGCGGCCCTTCGCCTGGGCAAGGTGACACACGTACCTTGTATGGCTCACGTGTTGAACCTTGTCGTGCAGCAATTTTTAACACACTATCCCGGCCTAGATGGCCTTCTGAACAGGGCACGAAAACTGTCTGCTCACTTCCGGCGTTCAAGCGCCGCAGCTGAGCGACTTGCATCGCTCCAGAAGTCTTTCGGCCTGCCGGTTCATCGCCTGAAATGCGATGTGGCGACACGCTGGAATTCAACTCTACACATGTTACAGCGACTGTGGCAGCACCGCAGAGCCCTGGTGCAATACGTCATGACGTATAGCCTGGGCCAACGAGATGCAGAGGTGGGGCAGATCACCCTGATGGAGTGGTCTCAGATCAAGGACCTATGCACCCTTCTGCACAGTTTCGACATGGCGACGAATATGTTTAGCTCTGACAATGCCATTATCAGCATGACGATTCCAGTCATTTACATGCTGGAGCACACGCTAAACACTATTCGGAGTCAGGGGGTGGGACAACATGAAGGGGAGGAACTACAGGAGGATTCATATGTGCAAGGGACAACAACATCACCAAGATCCAGACGTTCATCATCACCAACGCAGCAGGCATGGGACCATGGGGAACAGGGATCGACAAGGGCGCATAGTAGCAGGCGAAATGTTGAGCAAGGTGCAGGAGAACATGAAGAAATGGAGGACGAACTGTCCATGGACATGGAAGACTCAGCGGATGAGGGAGACCTTGGTCAAATTTCAGTTGAAAGAGGTTGGGGGGAGATGTCAGAGGAAGAAAGAACGGTTAGCACCTCTATGCCACAAACACAGCGTGGACTTGGTCCGCATGGCTGCGCAAGACACATGAGTGCCTTCTTGTTGCACTACCTCCAACATGACAGTCGTATTGTCAAAATTAGAAGTGATGATGACTACTGGATTGCCACACTATTAGATCCCCGGTACAAGTCCAAATTTTGTGACATAATTCCAGCCATAGAAAGGGACGCACGTATGCAGGAGTATCAGCAGAAGCTGTTACTCGATCTTAGCTCGGCTTTTCCACTAAACAACCGTGCAGGTGCAGGGAGGGAATCTCCCAGTTGTAACTTGACAAACATGGGACGGTCTCGTCATCTTCACCAGTCTACCCGTACCAGTAGGACCGTATCTGGTGCCGGTAACAGCAATTTTATGGAATCTTTTCATAATTTTTTTAGACCCTCTTTTGCAAGGCCACCAGAGACAACAAGTCTGACACATACTCAACGGCTGGAGAGGATGATACAGGAGTATCTCCAAATGAACATCGATGCCATGACTGTGCAACTGGAGCCTTGCTCCTTTTGGGCTTCAAACATAGAAAAATGGCCAGAGCTCTCCAGTTACGCCTTGGAGATTTTGTCGTGTCCAGCTGCCAGCGTTGTCTCTGAACGTGTATTCAGTGCTGCTGGGTGTGTGCTGACAGATAAGCGCACGCGTCTGTCCAGTGACAATGTGGACAGACTGACGTTCATCAAAATGAACAAGTCATGGATCCAGAAGGAATTTACTACCCCTGTGTCATCCTGGGGAGAGTAAATGCTTGTGGATTTGGAATGTGCTTGATGCAAATCAAAACATCCTGTTTGCAACTAGGGCCCAAGTGCTGCCACTGATGGGGTGGGTGTCTGTGTGGCCCAATTTTTGGAAAAAAGGGAGACTCCGCTTGGAGTAACCCTTGCTTGCTGTGTTTTTAAAAGAAGCCAAGATGAACAGAGCTGGGATCAGGAAAGACTTTGCTACCTACCCCGGTGTCATCCTGGGGACGGATAAGAATGGCGTATTTTTGAATGTGCTTGATGCAAATCAAAACATCCTGTTTGCAACTAGGGCCCAAGTGCTGCCACTGATGGGGTGGGTGTCTGTGTGGCCCAATTTTTGGAAAAAAAGGGAGACTCCGCTTGGAGTAACCCTTGCTTACATTGTTTTTAAAAGAAGCCAAGATGAACAAGTCATGGATCAGCAAAGACTTTATCTACGTACCCCGGTGTCATCCTGGGGACGGATAAGAATGGCGTATTTTTGAATGTGCTTGATGCAAATCAAAACATCCTGTTTGCAACTAGGGCCCAAGTGCTGCCACTGATGGGGTGGGTGTCTGTGTGGCCCAATTTTTGGAAAAAAGGGAGACTCCGCTTGGAGTAACCCTTGCTTGCTGTGTTTTTAAAAGAAGCCAAGATGAACAGAGCTGGGATCAGGAAAGACTTTGCTACCTACCCCGGTGTCATCCTGGGGACGGATAAGAATGGCGTATTTTTGAATGTGCTTGATGCAAATCAAAACATCCTGTTTGCAACTAGGGCCCAAGTGCTGCCACTGATGGGGTGGGTGTCTGTGTGGCCCAATTTTTGGAAAAAAAGGGAGACTCCGCTTGGAGTAACCCTTGCTTACATTGTTTTTAAAAGAAGCCAAGATGAACAAGTCATGGATCAGCAAAGACTTTATCTACGTACCCCGGTGTCATCCTGGGGACGGATAAGAATGGTGTATTTTTGAATGTGCTTGATGCAAATCTAGCTGTGAAGTGTACAACTGGGGCACAACTGCTGCCACTGAAGGGGTGGGTGTGTGTGGGCCCAATTTTTGGAAAAAAGGGAGACTCCGCTTGGAGTAACCCTTGCTTGCTGTGTTTTTAAAAGAAGCCAAGATGAACAGAGCTGGGATCAGGAAAGACTTTGCTACCTACCCCGGTGTCATCCTGGGGACGGATAAGAATGGCGTATTTTTGAATGTGCTTGATGCAAATGTAGCTGTGAAGTGTACAACTGGGGCACAAGTGCTGCCACTGAAGGGGTGGGTGTGTGTGTGGCCCAATTTTTGGAAAAAAGGGAGACTCCGCTTGGAGTCACCTTGCGGTGTTTTACATGATTTTAGAAGGGCGTGCCATGCCTATATCTGTGTGTCCTCCTCTTTTTCCTTGTCCAGCTGTTTTGTTTTCGCATGAGTATATGTCCTTGTCACTTTCCAATGTGTTTGAGTTGTTTGTCACCTTTAGGACACCTTTGAGGGTGTTTTCTAGGTGTTTTTCTGTGTTTGTGATTGCCTGCCATTGTTTCCTATGCAGTTCGAGTTCGGTTCGTCGAACGTTCGACGAACCGAACTCGAACGGGAGGTCCGTTCGGCGAACCAACCTCGAGCCGAACCGCGACCGGTTCGCTCATCTCTACTACTAACTACAACCTGTTTTCATATTCCTTAATAGCTCAGTGTGTTATTAGGTTGATTTTCAAGTAAAGGTCAGTGGTTCAAACCAACGAGCAGCCATGAAAAAGATTTCCCAAGAAAATCATGATCCAGCTCATGAATCTCGGCCAAGATAATTGCCAAACTGTAAGTGCCATGATAGTTGACAGAATACAAAATTAATTCCATCCATCCATTCACAAGCCAACAGGTGGACGTCCAGGCAAAATATCAGAGTCAACAAGTCGGCTCATCACAAGGTCTCACCAATTCTGGAGCATTAAACACGGCAGTGGAGGCGGATCATATGCTTCATAGTAGTGAGATCACAGATGTTCATGTACACACCGAGCGACACACATTATACAAGTCTGGAATAGTGGCCCAAAAAAAGGTGAAGAAGTTTTCAAATTCAATATTATCATATTAGGTTTCAGCTCGAGTTTGCCAAAAGGTGGACAGTAGAAGACTGGAAATGGGTGATTTGGAGCGATGAGACGAAGGTCAATAGACAGCTCTGATGGGTGTAAATGGGTCTGGAAGAAACAAGTAAAAAAAAAAAAAGGAACTGTCAAGTTTGATGGAGAAAGCCTGATGATATGGGGTTGTTTCACATCCAAAGGCATTGAATAATAAATAAATAAATATTAATAATAATAAATAAATAAAATATAGATTTTGAGGAGCAAAACAGTAACAATGCATTCACATAAAAAAAAATCTACATGACTAATCAGATGTTAAATAGTTATAAGTCAAATTTATGTATGAAATTGTCTAGATGATTATTTATAATATGTAGGTTGTGTCATGATTGAAGCTGTAGTGGATGATGAGATATGTAGCCTGAAATTTAAAAGTTCCAAATATTGTTACCCTTTTGCTCCTCAGTGTATTTTCTCTTATTATCCCTATATCTTCTTTCCTTCTGCCATTCTTCATTACTCTCCCTCATTTTAAAGGTCTACTGCCATGGTAGTTATGCCCATGCTTCACAATAAATAAAACTCCACACGTCAAAATGCGTTGTTCTGAGCTCCATACTATATTTTCCCTGTTGTATATCTCTGAGGTTCTAATGTTGGAGAATAAAGATTATATATTCTTTGCTCACTATACTCTAAGGATCACACTGGATTACTTCTTTTTTGGACTTGCTGACATTGGCTGCCTCAGCCTTTCCGTAAACCGTATCATGGAATTGGAGTGGGACTACAGCAAGTCGGTGAGCTGATTTTCCTTCTTTCTTTTTTGGAGTTGAGATGATAAGCTTGTCTTAAGAGATGTATTTTTAAGCATGCTTAAAAATGTGAGGGTTAGTATTAATTAGATTATCAAGGTTAGTTCATTCCAGAAAACTGATGCTGCATGAAAGAAGTCTTGAAGATGGAAATGGGAGGTTTGGATTATGGAGGATCAGTGAAAGAACAGAAAGCATGGGTAAGCTGATAGACACAGATGAGGGAGGAGATGTAGGGGGGGCAGTACTGTGGAGAGGATGGGTAGGGTAACAGACACAGATGAGGGAGGAGATGTAGGGGGGTGCAGTACTGTGGAGAGGATGGGTAGGGTAACAGACACAGATGAGGGAGGAGATGTAGGGGGTGCAGTACTGTGGAGAGGATGGGTAGGGTAACAGACACAGATGAGGGAGGAGATGTAGGGGGGTGCAGTACTGTGGAGAGGATGGGTAGGGTAACAGACACAGATGAGGGAGGAGATGTAGGGGGGGCAGTACTGTGGAGAGGATGGGTAGGGTAAAAGACACAGATGAGGGAGGAGATGTAGGGGGTGCAGTACTGTGGAGAGGATGGGTAGGGTAACAGACACAGATGAAGGAGGAGATGTAGGGGGGTGCAGTACTGTGGAGAGGGTGGGTAGGGTAACAGACACAGGTGAGGGAGGAGATGTAGGGGGGTGCAGTACTGTGGAGAGGATGGGTAGGGTAACAGACACAGATGAGGGAGGAGATGTAGGGGGGTGCAGTACTGTGGAGAGGATGGGTAGGGTAACAGACACAGGTGAGGGAGGAGATGTAGGGGGGCAGTACTGTGGAGAGGATGGGTAGGGTAACAGACACAGAGGAGGGAGGAGATGTAGGGGGGGCAGTACTGTGGAGAGGATGGGTAGGGTAACAGACACAGATGAGGGAGGAGATGTAGGGGGGGCAGTACTGTGGAGAGGATGGGTAGGGTAACAGACACAGATGAGGGAGGAGATGTAGGGGGTGCAGTACTGTGGAGAGGATGGGTAGGGTAACAGACACAGATGAGGGAGGAGATGTAGGGGGGTGCAGTACTGTGGAGAGGATGGGTAGGGTAACAGACACAGATGAGGGAGGAGATGTAGGGGGGTGCAGTACTACGGAGAGGATGGGTAGGGTGACAGATGGAAATGAGGGATGAGATGTAGGGTGGTGCAGAATTGTAGGGAGATTTGTGGCTGAGAGAGATAAGTTTATATTGTACTCTGTAGCAGATGGGTAACCAGTGCAATGACTGGCACAAGGTGGAGGCATCAGTGAAGTGGCTGGACAGAAATATGTCCTTGGATGTGGATTCAGGACAGTTCGGAGAGAAGAAAGTTTGGTAAGAGAAAGACTATTTAGTAGAGAATGAATCAGAGCGAATGTTTTTGCAGTTTCAAAGTTGATAAAAGAATGGATTCTGGTGACATGAGAAATCATGTAATGTATTGGAATGTAATGTATTTTCATGCATTTTAGCCATTATTACATGTTCCGATGTAGGACTGTGCATGGCTGTGTACACAACATGTATAGCGCATTCATATATACTTGTAGATTTATACTGGCATCATTTTTGAATGCTCGGAATGCATTGTGTTTGCATTCATGCCCCATCATGTATTGTTATATCTTCTCATGGTGCATATAAATATACACCCATACAGCATGTCACTAGGGATGAGTAAATGCATTCGCCACTATTTGGTATCCGACGGATGAAACAACATCCGGTCCGATACTTTCCTTTTCATTTCTGACTTCTTTGCGCCGAGAGAGAGAGAGACCAGGCATGATTCCAGACGATTTCCAACCTTCTACAGGCTGTACCCATACTGTTTCTTCATATGTTAGGTCCAACGTGAAATTGTTCGGGTTTCCCATAGACTTACATTGCACATCAAATATCCGCGAATAGTAGAATAGCGGCGACCTATTCGTCGGATATTCACAAAGTCAGATATTTTGGTATTCGATCCTCCCCTAAATGTCATGTCATCATATGACATAATTGTTTAGAGGGTACAGGTCCGAAAAGCCCATTTGCTATTGTATATTTTTTTGTAATCCGGTCTGATATAGGACACATTGCTTCAAGTCTGTCTTCGCCTTCTATTGAAAAATGATTTGTTTCTTGAGTATCACTTTATTTCCCTCTATGTTTTAGCATGCAAAGAAAGTCATTTACTCACCTCCCCAAAACAAATAAATATTAATGGCGTCTACAAGAAAGCCGACAACTACATAAAAATCTGTCCTGTTCTCTAACGGATCAACATATTTTACCTATACAGGATGTCATTTATGTGGCGGGTGTCTGAGAATAATGTAAACAAGTGTTTTAATAAAATATAATTCAATCGCTAGGAATAAAGTTTCATTGGAAGAGATTTACGCATCTTTTAACACCGGGAGCCGGCGAAGGAAGCTGCTGTATTTTAATTTCGAGATATTGTCATTTCGGGAAGCTACGGGCTGCATGACTGGATAAAATAACTCTCGCACCACTGAAAGCAGCCGGTCTGAAACATATCGGCACTTTGGTGTGATATGAGCTACAGAATCGGCGGACGAGATGCAATTTTCTTTATTTTTTCATTTTATTATTTCACTTGTTATCATATAGATTACATTATACATGGTTCAATTCTAAATACAAATGTTATTTTTCTATTATTTTTACCCATTGTAAATCAGAATTTACAGCAGTATCCTTAACTATGATATTTTTTATTTTTAGTTTCATATTTCTATTTGATATTTCATTTTCAGTTACAGAATCTTTTTGCTTAAGAAATTACAGAATACATAGTTTTAAAAGTTTTCAATGTTGAAATACTTTCTAAATTCTGCAAATTTTCCAAAAATTCGATTTGCATCAACTTTACTTAATGCACATAAAATAAGCCCCGAATTCCATTAATTAAAGATGTGCATTTCCCGTCACATATTCTACTCTATTCCCTTTCATCCCTCATTTACTAATTTTTGTTTTTGCTGTTATATCTAGCATTGCAAAAAAAAATAACAAAAGAGAAATATAAAAATATAAAAGAAATATAAAAAAAGCCAAGTTCAATAAAATATTATACTCATACCTGTGTTATGGACATAATTATATGAAGATATCCAAAATATAGGACAAAGTGGCGCTTGAACTTTGTACCGCACTCATATCTACATTCAGACATTATAAGACTTATAAGACATTCTGGGACTTTCCTGTGTTTTAAAGATGATTCAGCTTATTAGAGAATGGTGAAATATATATGTATATGTATATTAGTTTCTTCACTGCAGTTTGACCAATAGTGAAAAAATATGCAGCCCTGGATTGCATCCAAGAAACCCGCTGTAAGTATTTCAAGTTCCCCAATAAACTCAGTCTATTTCCTGCTCTGATCATGACAACTCAATCTTATCACTGCGTAGTTTATTGTATGAATACATTGCTTTGCGAAAGTATTCGCCCCCCTGGAATTTTTCAACCTTTTCCCACATTTCAGGCTTCAAACATAAAGATAAAAATTAAAATTTTACGGTGAAGAATCATCAACAAGTGGGACACAATTGTGAAGTTGAACAAAATGTATTGCTTATTTTAAACTTTTTAAAAAAATAAATAACTGAAAATTGGGGCGTGCAATATTATTCATCCCCTTTACTTTCAGTGCAGCAAACTCACTCCAGAAGTTCATTGAGGATCTCTGAATGATCCAATGTTGTCCTAAATGACTGATGTTGATAAATATAATCCCCTGTGTGTAATCAAGTCTCTGTATAAATGCCCCTGCTCTGTGATAGTCTCAGTGTTCTGTGTAAAGCGCAGAGAGCATCATGAATACCAAGGAACACAACAGGCAGGTCTGTGATACTGTTGTGGAGCAGTTTAAAGCTGAATTTGGTTACAAAAAGATTTCCAAAACTTTAAACTTCCCAAGAAGCACTGTGCAAGCGATCATATTGAAATGGAAGGAGTATCATACCACTGCAAATCTACCAAGACCCGGCCGTCCATCCAAACAATCATCTCAAACAAGGAGAAGACTGATCAGAGATGCAGCCAAGAGGCCCATGATAACTCTGGATGAACTGCAGAGATCTACAGCTGAGGTGGGAGAGTCTGTCCATAGGACAACAATCAGTCGTACACTGCACAAATCTGGCCTTTATGGAAGAGTGGCAAGAAGAAAGCCATTTCTCAAAGCTATCCATAAAAAGTGTCGTTTTTAGTCTGCCACAAGCCACCTGGGAGACACCAAACATGTGGAAGAAGGTGCTCTGGTCAGATGAAACCAAAATCAAACTATTTATGTACAATGTCAAACAATATGTTTGGCGTAAAAGCAACACAGCTCATCACCCTGAACACACCATCCCCACTGTCAAACATGGTGGTGGCAGCATCATGGTTTGTACCTGCTTTTCTTCAGCAGGGACATGGAAGATGGTTAAGATTGATGGGAAGGTGGATGGAGCCAAATACAGGACCATTCTTGAGGAAAACCTGTTTGAGTCTGCAAAAGACCTGAGACTGGGACGGAGATTTGTCTTGCAACAAGACAATGATCCCAAACATAAAGCAAAATCTACAGTGGAATGGTTCACAAATAAACGTATCCAGGTGTTAGAATGGCCAAGTCACAGTCCAGACCTGAACCCAATCGAGAATCTGTGGAAAGAGCTGAAAACTGCTGTTCACAAACGCCTCCATCCAACCTCACTCAGCTCCAGCTGCTTACAAAGGAAGAATGGGCGAGAATTTCAGTCTCTCGATGTGCAAAACAGATAGACACATACCCCAAGCGACTTGTGCTGTAATCGCAGCAAAAGGGGGTGCTACAAAGTATTAACTTAAAGGGGATGAATAATATTGCACGCCCTAATTTTCAGTTTATTATTTTTTATAAAAGTTTAAAATAAGCAATAACTTTCATTCACCTTCACAATTGTGTCTACTTGTTGTTGATTCTTCACCAGAACATTAACATTTTATCTTTATGTTTGAAGCCTGAAATGTGGGAAAAGGTTGAAAAATTCAAGGGGGCCAAATACTTTCGCAAGACACTGTACATATATCAAAGTCATAATTTGGAATATGAGCAATTAGGATGGCATGTGCATGATTAATACACAGCTAAATCACCGGTCCTAAAGCCATAGTTTCTCGCCGATCCTCCGTTGCTTCCTAAGGGATCCACTCTGGCTCTGATCTACTCTTCACTCTTAGGTGACACTTCCAGTGATGTCTCAGCCTTGATGCACATCATGTTATGCTTCGCTCCATGTGACCTTAAGTTAAGATTGTGACCTGGAGCATGCCTAGATGTTTAGCTTGTGCAAGAAATGCCAACAAAGAGGATACCGAATGGGATCCTTATGAGGACAGCAGAGAACCTTTGAGATTTCGTGGTTTCAGTAACAGTTGGGAGCTTTAAAGGAATAATATGGGGGATCGATGCACTGGCTGGCAATTAGTCCACCCTTGGTAATCTTGTCATTTCATTATTATAAGGATATTAAATAAGAACATTGCGGTGTCTTAAATTTTATTGTTTTTTTCTGTAGTAGGGCCGTAAGAATCAGAATTTTGTAACAATTCCAATTAGTGTTTACTAGTGATGAGTGAGCACTAAATGATCGGGTGCTCAGTGAGCAGTTAATGCTCGGATGGGCGTGACTCAAGTACGTAATATAATGGAAGTCAATGAGGAACTCAAGCATTTTTCTGGAAGATTTTCTGTAAATTGCTCAAGTAGCCTTCCATTATACTCGGGTACTTGAATCGCGTCCATCCAAGCATTAACTACTCTTTACCCAGCACGGTAGTTCTCACTCATCACTAGTGTTTACTTAAAAACTTTATGATTTTGAACCAAACAACTTGAAAAGATAAATAGAAGGGAATGATCATTTTGAAGGATAGTAGAACTTAGATGACCATCTAATAGAAACCAAATTTGGATCAGTTTAAATGCCCTAATTTTGGACTTAATATTATTAAATCCATATCACAATCTTCATGAAATAGTCATTGTTCATCACGTGAAGGCAGAGCTTGACAGTACCGAATGAATGACCAACGTCCCGTGATCCTGGCAGATGACTAAAGCCGGCTCACATCTGCCCTGCACATGCCTGGAAGGTGAACCAGTTCCTGCTATATACATCACTCTCATCAAATATATCCGACACTCTTGTAAAACTAAATTTGTGGGAATGTGTCCATCAAAGAAATGGCTTCTGAGAGCTGTCTTTAGACAAGACACAAGATAAAATGCAATATTAGCCTTGTCAGAGAAAAGCTGGGAGGGCTAATTAGGGTCTGTGACCTTAGAGAGAAGAACCTCCTCTTGGAGATCAAGGAGAACTCCCTGCTAATTGTACGGAGCTTCTTAGCAAGCGAGATGTCAGTCATCTCAATTTTATTACAATATTAAATTACGCTTCTGATGTAGAAGTGCGTGAAGCCAGCACAAACACACGACATATCTATATATATAAGGTGATGGACCCTCCAGAGTAAAGTGTAAAGATGCTTCATATCATCAAGGAATATTGTGGCCACACAAATGCACAAGGTATCTCTGAAGTCCAAGGTGACTCGTAGTCCTGATAAATTGCAGCAGGAAGGACATTATGCCGTACGCTACCCATCATAGATTCATCAAAATCTTCTCTTAAAATGCAGGGAAGAGCTTTATATCAATCACTGACTAATCATAGCTCCATTTTTGATTTTCAAAGAGTTTCTGTGTTTTTCAAGAGTTATTTCATGTCCATTCTAATGAGTCAATGTCACCATCGCAAAGATTTCTCCTCTGCCCAATGCATACCCTTATTTATGTTAAAACAATATTTCCATTTTATAATGTGATGGTATTTCACTACAATATGTCATCACTGATATGCACCTATCCCAGATTTGTGCTTTGCTTCCTTCACTCTGGTCTACTAAACTCAGTTATGTTCCATGTGAGGCTCTGCAGAGGGCCTACAGTGATCCCATCTGCCCGGACCTGTGTAAGGCTCATCAATACTCACACTTGTGCCTTAGTATTAACACTTTAGTGTTCCTAAGAATCTTAGTTTCTCTGTGCACCATGACCTACTTAGTACCTGTCTGTGGTCTCCAGAATATCTCTTGCTATAGTTTCCAGTATCTCAGCTACCAGTCTGTGGTCTTCATGATGTTTCCTGCTCACCTGAAATTACTAGTATCTCAGCCACCTGTTTGCAGTCTACAGGACTTCTCCTGCCTACATGCTGTTTCAGTATCTCAGCTGTCTGTGCTCTCCAGGATGTTTCCTGCCTGTGGCTTCCATTTCTTCAACAACCTGCCTGTGTTCTGTAGGACATCTCCAGTCTGCCTGCAGTTCTCAGCTACCTGTCTGTGGTTCCCAGATGTCTCCTGCTTGCTAGTGGCTTCCAGTAGCTTAGCTCCATGTCTGCCTGTGGTTTCCAATACCTCTGCTAATGATCTGTTGTCTGACTGTGGCCTCTGACATACCCATACCTCAGAGGTACCCAGAATAGGGCCAGACTAGTTCAGGGATGTCAGCGGTGGTGGGGTCCGGAATGATGGTAGGAGTGGTATTTTCAGAGAAATAAAGTTTGTGATGCAACCTGTGGTTTGGCGGCTATATGGGCCACCGCTTCGCTGTGTGTTCCCTTGAGCAGGTGATGATGGCGCAGCTGAGGTAATCTTGCTCCCCACAGGTGGAGCGGGACCCAGAGCAACTGTTGGAAATTTGAAAAGTCTGTGAGGGCAGGTTGTGATGCAGGAGGAATGGAGATGACACCATGGCTTTGCAACAACAGTCTTTTACTCACTGTACTGGTTCCAGGTTGACAGCCAGCTTAGTCCACCCATGGTATGCTGGGATCCCCGGTGATGGGCCCCCGCCGACCCCGAGTAAGTCCAAGGTCAGTACTGGTTCACCTTTCATTTGACTTTCCTGGTGATCTCCTCTGCACTGACTCTCTCCCGCCGGTCCTGCACCTCCACACACAGTGCCCTAAGCCAGGGGTCGCGGACCTCTAAAGGTACTTCTGCCTGATTGGCTCCCTGATCCTCTATGATCCCCTTCCAGCGGATTCGTGTTCTGCTTGTGGCCCAAAGTTGCATACAGTCACCCTGGTCTCCGGTGTTTTTAGGAAGTCCTAAAGTCTTTTCCTAGTCTAGTGACCAGGTCCCCGATTGCGACCAAATCCCTCCACTTAGAGATGTAACTTGTGGAATGAGACAATAGGGGAGTCTGGCATATCTCCACTAAGTCGCTGGGATCCTCCCTTCAGCGTCACCAGGGATGAGGAAGACCCCCAGGGTCTTAACCCCTAGTCGGTCTACTTCCCGCTCCTGACTCACTCTGTCAACTTTCAAACTTAGCTCCACCAATTTACCTCAGACACCTCACCCACCAAGCTCCACCCCCAGGCTGGTTCTAGAGACAGTGCATGGGGCTTAAGTGTCATAACCAGATTACTAGTCGCAAAGCATTAATGGGACCTGCCCTGGCCCTGATCTAGTGTGTAAGGTAACAATTGGGTGTCTGCAGGTTTTTGGTATGTGAACCGGTAGATGGCCTCTTTCTTACTCAGGATGGGGCACCACACCTCTGGCTGAGGTTCAGTACCTCTGTGGTGACGGTAGCCTCAGGGGTGCCACATCGCCAGTCCTTCAGCTATCTGTATCCTGAGTGCCCCACCTATCTTCTGAACCGATATCCATGGTTCGTGTGCCTAGGAATCACTTTATGACTGGTGGAGGTCCAGCTTCTTCATATCACCACAGATCCTAAAGGCTGCTTTACACACAACGATATCGCTAGCGATCTCGTTTGCGATGTGACTCGCCCAGATCGTTGTTACGATTTGCAGAGATCGCACATAGGTCATTTTGTAGCGGTCACACGTACACATCTCACAAACGACACCACATCGTTCAGCGATATATTGTTTGGCCAAGGCGGTTGTGCGGATGTTGTTCGTCGTTGGCAGGGTGTCTAACATAGCAATATGTCTGCGGCATTCCAAACGACAAACAATATTTTGAAACTGAACGACGTGTCAACGATCACCGATTTTCACCCTATTTGCGATCGTTCGGAGTCGCACGTAGGTGTCACACGCAACGATGTCGCTAACGATGACGGAAGTGCGTCACGAAAACAGTGACCCTGACGACATATCGTCAGATAAATCGAAGCATCTAAAGCAGCCTTAAGAGAAAATCTGCACTTTGGCTCCTTCCCAATTTTCCGAAATCCAGTACCATAAGAGATGTTCTGCTGCACAAGTAACTGAAGTAAAGCTTTAATCCTTAACATTTGAAAGGTTACAATTCCCTTCACAGCTGAGTGGCATGAAGAGCTGATTCCCAAAAAAACAATAAATACGTTTTGGAGATCCCATAATAAAATGATGGAACACTCCTCAGAAAACCACTTGTATCCTCGATAATAGCAGACGAGGATCATAGTGCGGGGATTTCCGGGATTTGCGCTCAAACTCGATACTGAATAAATTAAGATGTTTTGAAAATTTTGTTTCCATTTTTTTTTACCATTTCCATATTGTTAACATGTCTACCCATTCTATGCGTTCCATAATTACCGAACGTTTACTCCACGGTGATACAATTTCAATATTGATGAGTGTATGAAGGTTCGCGTCTACCTCTAGAGCTACATTTTACAGCTCAGTATAAAAATTGTTCTTCCAAAACACAAGAGTTAAACTGAAATATCAAAGCCAGGTAAACAGTCTTCTTTTGAAAGGTATCAGTGGGTCTGATTTCTCTTTATAAAGCTGTGATGAAAGCTTCATTGTCAATGTGCTGAGATTCACCCATGTCTTACATCGTCTATGTATCTCACTGTTGTAAAGAAATTTAAAAAATGACATCTTGTGACAGGCGCGCTTCAGAACCACAGACTTTGTGAAGATTCAATTATCTTCCACATTCTGTCCTCTATTCAGTGCTATAAGCATTGTAAAATAGCCAGCATAGGGAATGTGAATGAATCAGAAAAGATGTAGAAATGCAAAAGAGGACGGAATATGTATCCTCCGCGTGTCTACAAGGTCATCCTCTATAGTCCTTGTCTTCTGGGAGTTAATTTTTTTTCAGCATTAAATCAGTGAAGAGTAATGATTTATTTACAACATCTATAAATAGTAATATGTATATACCAATCCAATTCATAGGTAGATTAGGTATAGTTACTAGAGTTGAGCGCGGTTTGAGGTTCTGCAGTTCGCGGCTCGAGTGATTTTGGGGCTGTTCTAGATAGAACTAGAACTCGAGTTTTTTGCTAAAGCTCGATAGTTCTAGATACGTTCGAGAACGGTTCTAGCAGCAAAAAAACAGCTAATTCCTAGCTGGCTTTCCGCTGTAATAGTGTAAGTCACTCTGTGACTCACACTATTATAAAATTTCAGTGTATAGTGTGCGGTAACAGCGCATTCAGATCACTGCTGTATGGATAATGGCGGACGCCATTTTTTTTTTTTTTTCCTTGTCTTCCTTCGCTAAGCGTGCGCGTGTAGTGGGGAGGGCCAGCATGTCAGCCAATCCCAGACACACACACAGCTAAGTGGACTTTTAGCCAGAGAAGCAACGGCATGTGTGATAGGATGTCCATATCACATGTCCCTGCATTATAAAAACGAGTATCTGCCCGTCCGGACGCCATTATCTCTTCTGCGTCCTTGGTGTCAGTCACCGCCGGTGCAGCGCCTATCTCCGATACTGCTGTGTACGCTCTATACACAGCGCTGTACAGAATAGGGATAGCACTTTCTATCAGTCCTTTTAAGGGCTAATACCGGCAGGGTCAGAGCCATAGGTGACAGGTCCGTGAAAATAGATTTTAACAGCTACAGAAGATGACAACGTCTGTGTAGCTAAGGTCAGGGATTTCCTCGCTGCATTTCCCCATTAGGAGGGATAGAAAGGCAGGCTTCCTTTCCTCTACCCAGAGACCCACAACCCTGCCACTGTACCCTCCTGACCTTTGCACACTCAAACTCATTGTTACTAAGCCATTATACTAGCAAACACTGAGTGAACTTAGTGGCATCCTAAACGTGGCTGTTGGACTTCTGTATTGTCCCACTAGTGCAAAGATATTTGCAGCACGTCTGCCTGCATTGCACACTCAAACTCATTGTTACTAAGCCATTATACTAGCAAACACTGAGTGAACCTAGTGGCATCCTAAACGTAGCTGTTGGACTTCTGTATTGTCCCACTAGTGCAAAGATATTTGCAGCACGTCTGCCTGCATTGCACACTCAAACTCATTGTTACTAAGCCATTATACTAGCAAACACTGCTGCCAGTTTAAGGGCCGTAGTTGCGTTGTCAGGGATAATTATTGTTCTTTATTCTGCTGTTAATAAAGCTAGACCACCGCTGAAATCTACACCACCTCTCAATTTTTACTACCACATTTTAAGTGCACAATCTTGTCGCTATCAAAATGAGTGGCAAAATGACAGATGCGGGTGGAAAGGGGAAGAGGCATGGTGGAAAAGGAAAAAAAGGGTTTGTCCGTGGGGAAGGTGGCAAAGCTCCATTAACATCTGCTGAAGATAGACCATCTTCCAGCAAACGTAAGATGTCTACTACTTACCGTGAACAATCCGATGTGCTCCCTTTTTTACGGACACGAACAACTGGAACAAAGGTAGATGATGGCCAAAAAAGGAAAATGCTTGAATGGATCTCAAGTGGTCCAACAAGTGCCCTCTCCGCCACCTCAACTACCGCATCCAAAAACACCAGTCCTCTGAGTTGTCATCCCAATCAAACTTGCTTTCTCCCAGCTCTGAAGTCTCCATCCGCCCTGCACAGTATGGTGGAACTGAGATGGCTGAGTCTGCAGAGCTGTTCAGTCACACTATAGCCTGGGAATCAGAGGTCTGCTCCCAAGCTACAGTGAGTACAGACCAGGAAATGGTCTGCAGTGATGCCCAGAACCTTTGTGACTCTGATTCAGGCCGTGAGGACCAAGTTTCTGAGCATAATGTTGACCCTTTTTCACAAACTGTAACACCTGTTGTTATAGACAATGAGGAACATACTGATGACGATGAGACGCAGATACCAGATTGGGATGACAACTTAAATATTCGGTCAGGGCAAGAAGAGGCTCGGTCTGAGGGTGAGGGGAGTGCAAACACAGCAATTGATGAGGAAGTTCTAGATCCCACCTACTGTCAACCCACAGTCAGGCCCTCGAGGAGGTCAACAGAGACGGTGGAGGAGGATGCAACTGACGACGAAGTTACCTTGTGCCTTCCTGGACAGAGTAGGAGTACTGGTAGCACGTCTACAACTGCATCCTCAGCCACCACTGTGCCTCTGAGCACTAGTCGGGGTGGATCAGCAGGTTGCATGCCCTCTAAGCCTTGCCTAGCCTGGTCCTTTTTTGACATAGCAAAAGATCGCCCAAATTATGTGATCTGTAAAATTTATCATGATTCTGTTAGTAGAGGGAAAAACCTCAGCAGTTGGACAACTTCTTCCATGAATCGTCACATGAATAAATATCATATGTCCCGGTGGGAAGCTCACCGTGCTGCAATGCGGCCTAGCGGAGCGAACCATCCACCGCCTGCCCCTTCTAGTGCATCCACGCGCTCTTCATCTTCTAGGACTGTGGACACAGCTGTCACACCTGGTTTTCCATGCACAACTTCCACCACTGTAACCGCAACAGGCAGTTTGCTTGGTAGGTCGTCAGTTGGTTTGGAAGGGGAAACAAGTACGTGTGTACAGCTCTCTCAAACATCGATAGCACCAACGTTGGATGAAGGCGACATCATGTCTCCGCCTGCACTTTCCTCACAAAGATGCATTTTTCCAGGGACACCCTACTCAACACCATCTACACACAGCAGCCAGATCTCTGTCCCTCAGATGTGGACAAATAAAAGGCCATTTCCTGCGACCCATGACAAAGCTAAGAGGTTGACTTTATCCCTCTGTAAGCTCTTGGCTACCGAAATGCTGCCTTTCCGCCTGGTGGACACACAGGATTTTAGAGACCTTATGTCTGTTGCTGTGCCCCAGTACCAGATGCCCAGTCGCCACTACTTCTCTAAGAAAGGTGTGCCCACGCTACACCAGCATGTCGCACACAACATCACCGCTTCCTGGAGAAACTCTGTGTGTGAACGGGTGCATTTCACCACCGATACTTGGACCAGTAAGCATGGACAGGGACGTTACATGTCGCTGACTGGGCACTGGGTAACTATGGTGATAGATGGTGAAGGGTCTGCTGCACAAGTCTTGCCGTCCCCACGACTTGTGTGTCAATCCTCTGTCTGTCCAAGTTCCGCCACTGCTTCTGCCTCCTCCACCTCATCTGGGTCCTCCACCTCCGCCCCAAGCCTGCCTGGTCAGGCCACCAGGGTTCGCACTGCGCAGAAGGAATCACGCACCCCTCATTACTATGCTGGCAGCAGAGCGCAACGGCATCAGGCGGTCTTTAGCTTGACATGTCTTGGGAAAAGGAGTCACACAGCTGAGGAGTTGTGGTCAGCTCTGCGGTCCGAGTTTAATAAATGGTTGTCTCCACTCAACCTGCAGCCTGGTAAGGCCGTGTGCGACAATGCTGTAAACCTGGGTGCGGCCCTTCGCCTGGGCAAGGTGACACACGTGCCTTGTAAGGCTCACATGTTGAACCTTGTTGTCCAGCAATTTTTAACACACTATCCCAGCCTAGAGGGCCTTCTGACCAGGGCACGAAAACTGTCTGCTCACTTCCGCCGTTCAACCGCCGCAGCTGAGCGACTTGCATCGCTCCAGAAGTCTTTCGGCCTGCTGGTTCATCGCCTGAAATGCGATGTGCCGACACGCTGGAATTCGACTCTCCACATGTTACAGCGACTGTGGCAGCACCGCCGAGCCCTGGTGCAATACGTCATGACGTATAGCCTGGGCAAACGAGATGCAGAGGTGGGGCAGATCACCCTGATGGAGTGGTCTCAGATCAAGGACCTATGCAACCTTCTGCACAGTTTCGACATGGCGACGAATATGTTTAGCGCTGACAATGCTATTATCAGCATGACAATTCCAGTCATTTACATGCTAGAGCACACGCTAAACACTATTCGGAGTCAGGGGGTGGGACAACAGGAAGGGGAGGAGCTACAGGAGGATTCATATGCGCAAGACACAACAACATCACCAAGGTCCAGACGTTCATCATCACCAACGCGGCAGGCATGGGACCAAGGGGGACAGGGATCAACAAGGGTGCATGGTAGCTGGCGAAATGTTGAGGAAGGTGCAGGAGAACATGAAGAAATGGAGGACGAACTGTCCATGGAGTTGGAAGACTCAGCGGATGAGGGAGACCTTGGCCAAATTTCAGTTGAAAGAGGTTGGGGGGGAGATGTCAGAGGAAGAAAGAACAGTGAGCGCCTCTATGCCACAAACACAGCGTGGACTTGGTCCGCATGGCTGCGCAAGACACATGAGTGCCTTCTTGCTGCACTACCTCCAACATGACCCTCGTATTGTCAAAATTAGAAGTTATGATGACTACTGGCTTGCCACACCATTAGATCCCCGGTACAAGTTTAAATTTTGTGACATAATTCCAGCCATAGAAAGGGACGCACGTATGCAGGAGTATCAGCAGAACCTGTTACTCGATCTTAGCTCGGCTTTTCCACCAAACAACCGTGCAGGTGCAGGGAGTGAATCTCCCAGTTGTAACTTGACAAACATGGGACGGTCTCGTCAGCTTCAACAGTCTACCCGTACCAGTAGCACCGTATCTGGTGCTGGTAACAGCAATTTTATGGAATCTTTTCATAATTTTTTTAGACCGTCCTTTGCAAGGCCACCAGAGACAACAAGTCTGACACATAATCAACGGCTGGAGAGGATGATACAGGAGTATCTCCAAATGAACATTAATGCCATGACTTTGCAAATGGAGCCTTGCTTATTTTGGGCTTCAAATCTTGAAAAATGGCCAGAGCTCTCAACTTACGCCTTGGAGATTTTGTCGTGTCCAGCTGCCAGCGTTGTCTCTGAACGTGTCTTCAGTGCTGCTGGGTGTGTGCTGACAGATAAGCGCACGCGTCTGTCCAGTGACAATGTGGACAGACTGACGTTCATCAAAATGAACAAGTCATGGATCCACCAGGAATTTACTACCCCTGTGTCATCCTGGGGAGAGTAAATGCTTGTGGATTTGGAATGTGCTTGATGCAAATCAAAACATCCTGTTTACAACTAGGGCACAAGTGCTGCCACTGATGGGGTGTCTGTGTGGCCCAATTTTTGGAAAAAAGGGAGACTCCGCTTGGAGTAACCCTTGCTTACATTGTTTTTAAAAATGATCCAAGATGCACAGCGCTGGGATCAGGAAAGGCTTAGCTACCTACCCCGGTGTCATCCTGGGGACGGTTAAGTATGGCATATTTTTGAATGTGCTTGATGCAAATCTAGCTGTGAAGTGTACAACTGGGGCACAACTGCTGCCACTGAAGGGGTGGGTGTGTGTGTGGCCCAATTTTTGGAAAAAAGGGAGACTCCGCTTGGAGTAACCCTTGCTTGCTGTGTTTTCTAAAATGAGCCAAGATGAACAAGTCATGGTTCAGCAAAGACTTTGCTACCTACCCCGGTGTCATCCTGAGGACGGTTAAGAATGGCGTATTTTTGAATGTGCTTGATGCAAATCTAGCTGTGAAGTGTACAACTGGGGCACAAGTGCTGCCACTGAAGGGGTGGGTGTGTGTGGGGCCCAATTTTTGGAAAAAAGGGAGACTCCGCTTGGAGTCACCTTGCGGTGTTTTACATGATTTTAGAAGGGCGTGCCATGCCTATATCTGTGTCTCCTCCTTTTTTTCCTTGTCCAGCTCTTTTGTTTTCGCATGAGTATATCTCCTTGTCACTTTCCCATGTGTTTGTGTTGTGTTGTGAGTTGTTTGTCACCTTTTGGACACCTTTGAGGGTATTTTCTAGGTGTTTTTATGTGTTTGTGATTGCCTGCCATTGTTTCCTATGCAGTTCGAGTTCGGTTCGTCGAACGTTCGACGAACTGAACTCGAACGGGTCCTCCGTTCGACGAACCGAACTCGAGCCGAACCACGATTGGTTCGCTCATCTCTAATAGTTACATCACAATAACCAATAAATCATTGTTTTATAGTTATATTCCCCACCTCCAATTAACCCTTTTATAGTTACCGTATTTTTCGGATTATAAGACACACTTTTCCTCCAAAATATTTTGGAGGAAAATGAGGGATGCATCTTAAAATCTGAATGTAGCTTACCAGGAGGTGGAAAATGCTGTGCTGTCTGCGGTGGGCGATGTGTGGAACAGGGCGGTGCGGCGGGAGAGATGCTCTGTCAGCTGTGCGGGGCTATGCTGGCTGTGGTGGGTGAAATGATCTGTCAGCTGTGCGGGGCTGTGCTGGCTGCAGTGGGTGAGATGCTCTGTCAGCTGTGCAGGGCTGTGCTGGCTGCGGTGGGTGAGATGCTCTGTCAGCTGTGCGGGGCTGTGTTGGCTGCGGTGGATGAGATGCTCTGTCGACGGTGCGAGGCTGTGCTGGCTGCGATGCGTGAGATGTTCTGTGGGCAATGTGGGGCTGTGCTGGCTGTGGTGGGCTCTGTGTTCAGTAACGCAATGTGGCAGGTGAGATGCTCTGTTGGAGGTGCAATTTTCAAATACTGCCGCCAGGAGTCGGCGCGTGCGCAGATGGAGCTCTCAAATTGTCATTGAGCCAAGAGCTCAATCTGCACAGGCGCCGATTCTGGGCGGCATTATTTGAAGATCAGATAGCCAACAGAGCATCTCACCCCTGCACTACTCTGCTCCACAGGCCAAATAGCATCCAGCACAGCCGGCCACACAACAGCCAGCACGACCGGCCACACAGCAGCCAGTGGGTGTATATAACAAGGAACCCAGCACCCCAGACCTTCACTTCAACTGCATCTTGTCCTCTGACAACATGCCAAAAATCCACCCTGCGACAAAAGTCTTGATTATCAAGAGGCTGAAGATCAGATCCACTGGTGGCTGGCACCTTTAATGTGTCTAAGCGTCAAGTACAAAGAATTACAAAAATATTTGAAGAGACTGGAGATGTTTTTGACAAGTCCAGGTGCGGGAAACCCCACAAGACAACTGCTCAGGAGAAACGTTTGTTGGTTAGAAAATCCAAAGCCAGCCTCTCTTCCACTGCAGCAGAGCTCCAACAGGCCTGGTCACCTCAAGTCCCTGTGTCAACTAGAACAGTTTGTAGGATTCTGTCTCGAAATGGACTCCATGGTCGAATCAGTGCCCAAAAGCCAGCACTAAACAATAGGCAATTAAAAAAACGTGTGGCATTTGCCAAGTCCCACAGCCTGCTAAACAGATGGACGCTGGAAAAGTGGCAGAAGGTAGATTTCTCTGATAAATTTTCAGTTTAGTTACACCACAGCTACCACAAATACTGCAGGAGACCTACTGGAGCCCGCATGGATCCAAAATACACCCACAAAACAGTTAAATTTGGTGGTGGAAAGATCATGGTCTGGGGTTACAATCAGTTTGGGGGTGTGCGAAACATTTGCAAGGTGGAAGGCAATATCCATAGCCTAAACTATCAAGAAGTATTAGCTACTTCTTACATTCCCAATTATAAAAGGGGTCATATTCTGCAGCAGAATGGTGCTCCATCTCATACATCCATCTCTACAACAAAGTTCCTCCTGGCAAAGAAGATCAAGATGCTCAAGGACTGGCCAGCCCAGTCACCAGACATGAACATCATTGAGCATGTTTGGGGTAGGATGAAAGAGGAAGCTTGGAAGACAAAACCAAATAATCTAGATGAACTCTAGTAGGCATGTAAGACTGACTTCTTTGCTATTCCTGATGACTTCATCAATAAATTGTATGAATCATTTTTGATGCAGTCCTTCAAGTTCATGGAAGTCACACAAAATATTAAATATGGCTCTAATAGCACCAGAACTTCATTCACCAATGTTATGCAACATATCTTTGTATTAGAAGTTAATTACTTGAATTTCACATTACTTTCTGTGGGCGACAAAACTTTTGTCTTGCCAAAATCTGACCTTTCGGTGTTTATTAAATTATTAATATTTCAGCTTTACAGGAACTTTATTTTCATAACTAAACCAAATTTGGGAGGGTTTCAGCTTTCTAAAGAGTAATTTATAAAACCAATGGATGAATTTAAAGTCAAGTTACCGTATTTTTCGGACTATAAGGCGCACATAAAACCCTATGATTGTCTCAGAAATTGAAAGTGCGCCTTATAGTCCGAGGCGCCTCTTATATGAATACAAGCGAGCATTATGCCTCCTGTTAATAGACAAGCTTACTCACCTAAACCGGTCGCTCCGGTGCTGGTTGACCAGATGGGCGGCGCTGTTCTCCGGGACCGGCGCCTCCTATATCGGCCATCTTGCTCCTCTGTCTTCTGAAGTCTGTGTGCATGACGCGTTCACGTCATACACACTCGCCGGTACTGAGGTCCTGCGCAGGCGCACTACAATACCGTATTTTGATCTGAACTGAGCAGGGCAGATCAAAGTGCGCCTGCGCAGGACCTCAGTGACGGCGAGTATGTATGACGTGGACACGTCATGCACACAGGCTTCAGAAGACAGAGGAGCAAGATTGCCGAAAGAGGAGGTGCCGGTCCCGGAGAACAGCGCCGCCCATCTGGCCAACCAGCACCGGAGAGTGACCGGTTTAGGTGAGTAAAGTGGTTTTATGTTCTATAGTGCAGCCTGCGCTCTTATATACAGCATGTTAAAATGCTTTACATAACAGCAGCGCCGGACTGGCTACCGGAGGAATCTCCATTAATGCCAGGCCTGGATTCAGGTACCTGCATCGCACTCCGGAGCTCTCACCTGAGCTCCAGCGTGCAGCTTAGACTGTACCGCGAGCACCGAGTGATTGATTCCCCGGCGGTTGTGGTTCAGTTCATGACAGCTGCAGACAGACCGGGCTGATCTCAGGTGCTCTCACCTGAACTCCAAATTGCACCCTGGCCTGTTCGCAGCTGTCATGAACATATTGCGCTGCGGCTTATAATCCGGTACGCCTTATATATAAAACCAGGCGCCTTAGCAGGCTCTCATTGCTAATGCACCTTATAGTCCGGTGCGCCTTATGTCCAAAAAATACAGTATAAGCTTTATCCGAAATGCTTTGTCCGTAATGCACTATTTCCTGCAACTTATTATTTACAGCTTTGTTACATTTTTTAATTTTTCTACCAATAAATTCATAGTTTTATGCCAACCGGACCTCTTGATATTTGCTGGATCTCTCTTCCTTTTCCATATATATGTATATATAGAAAAAAAGAAACAGTTATAAAAAAATATTAATTTTAATTAAAGTTGAATATATATGTCATTGAAAATAATAATAATGATACTAATAATAATGATAATAATAATGTCAATAATAATAAAAATATTATTATCATTATTTAAATAATTAGAAAAAAATAAGAATATCCATAAAACAGTGTATATGAATATATTAATAATTCAATATGAAAAACAACTATTTTACCTAAAATTAATTGGGCCTTTTTATATTCTGGTGATACAGTTGAGCTGCAATTTGTGCAATGTCTGATTTTCATTGTGATTTGAGGGTCGAGGACCCATTAGGTAGCATCAACCGGTCCCTCAGAATGTCTCTTTAGAAGCTGCAACAGCTTTTCCAAATGCTAAGGCTTTAAATATTGATCTTGTTCCCTGTGAAATGTTGGCCTTGTTATAATTCTGCCCTTAGGCAGCCTGCAATTCAAAACACATCAGATGATCCTGGTAGAATTTAATAGAGAAGCATCAACCCCAAAGAAAAAAAAAATGTACAGACGTAAAGAAGAAGAAAAAAAAGGGACCCAACGTGACATCCAAGCACAGATGTGTCCGGATAGAATATTTTTTTGTCTATTTTATATTGAAGGTCATTGCACTATTAAATAAAAATTGTGACGAAAAAAAAAGACTCTATGGCCCTGATTCATGAAAGGAAACTTGGTCCCATAAATCGAGAGGAGCATGATTTCTGATCACAATATATAAACAGGATATTCTAAGAAAATTACTAAAACACAGCCAGATTCATAATGGCCAACAGGAAACTAATAATAGTATAGCTGCTGGACTGGGGGTGTAAGATTGGCTGATGCCCTGGACCCACTTGCCCACTTGCATTGGCTTAGGACTCATAACTATAACTATATAGAGGGATCTCAGGATGCATTATAACATTTTGTGAAGAATTCAAGACATTATTGTACTGGAGGAGTTGCTATTACTAATGTGACTGCCTTTCATTTGTCCTAACTTTTCCTAACTAACACTTTTCTAATATACTTCTTCTACCTTCCCTGTTTTTGTAGGTTGATCTCTCTGCAGTGCATATATTCTTATATTGATGTTTTAGCTTTGATACTTACAATCTGAGACTGAAAAAATATGAAAAAATAAAAAAACATAAAAGTTCAAATCCCCCCCCCTTTTGCTCCATTGATAATAAAACAATAATAAAAAATCAGGGCAGATCAAAGTATTGTAGTGCGCCTGTGCAGGACCTCAATGCCGGCGCGTGTGTATGACGTAGACGCGTCATGCACCGTGGCTTCAGAATAAGAAAGACCTAGATGGGCAAAAGGGGAGGTGCTGGTCCCAGAGAACTTGTACCACCCATCGGACCATTGTGCACCGAAGCAACCTTCTAGGTGAGTATTATACATTGATTTTAATGTTATACCCAATGGCCTGGGCTCTTATATACAGCATATTAGAATGCTGTATATCAGAGCCCAGTGGTGGTGGCCGCAACTTATAGGGCAAAAAACTGGTGACAGGTTCCCCTTAAAGTGAACCTGTTAGGGGCAATATGCACCCAGAACCACAAGCAGTTCTGTGTACATATTGCTATTCCCTGCCTAGCAGTCCCATCCTATAGTAGCATAGATAAAGAGATCTTTAGAAAAAGTATTTCTAAAGACTCCAAATAATATGCTAATGAAGCCAGAAACTAGTCGCAAGAACGTTAGTTCCCTTGGCTAGTTGGCCCACTTAGCATGTTAGCACGCCCCTCTGGGTGTACTAACATGCTAATAAATGCGCAGCGTCAGATAATAGTCGCCTCACCTCACTACTTTCCACTGCGTTTAACGCTGGACTTTGACTCAATGTGCATGATCCCAGACTTTTGGTTATGCGCACTACACGAGTTTGAAGCCAGGATGCGTACACCCGGCTTCATAGTGCGCATGACCGAAAGTCCAAGATATTCGTGTTGAGCCAAAATCCAGGAGTTGGACGCGATGGCAGGTAGAGAGGTGAGTTCGATCACCCTCTGATACTATGCATTCTTTAGCATATTAGGACGCCAACAGGGGAGTGCTTACATGCTAAGGGGGCCGACTAGCCAAGTGAACTAATGCCCTTGTGACTAATGCCTGGCCTCATTACCATATCATATGAGAAGAGGAACCAAGCGTTGTATAGGTGGTTCTCTTTAATTTTAGGCACATAGTGACATTACCCATTGGGGTCATGATAGTAACAATCTTGATTTTCTTAAAAGTTCTCAAACAAAAGACCCAAATGTCGAGGTCAGGACCCTCTGGCCTCCGTATTAAATTACCCATCCAAATGTGATTAGCTTCCTAAGCTCTTAAAAAAAAGGAGCCTTCTACCTTCCAGCAAGCCTGTAATACACTTCTATATATAATCTGTAGTGTTATTATCACTGCTGCTATTTTTTTTTGGAGAATATTGTTAAGACTTTGCTTGTCTGAGGCCATGATTTTTTATTCCCCTTAAGCAGCCAGCATGAAAAAAAATGACTAGAGTCATAAAAATGAAATATATTGGCTGAGACAAAGGATTACTTTGTGTCTACAGGATTGAGGTATAATTATGGAAATAGGATTAGAGATATGCGACTTTCAGTCAACACCAAGCAATAAAAAATTCTGCTTTTTAAGCTTCAGTTCAGTCTGTGGGATAAGCCTGCTGCATTATAGAGTTGTACTAAGTACTGGATTTCTGAGAGAGTGCGAAAACATTGATTTTATGGCTAATATAATTATTTACCAAATAACCAACTGGTCTATCGGAATCTGTATAATTGTATTAATTATTTGAGGATATATAGTGGTTGTGTCGCGGGTGTGTCATGTGGTTATAGAATGTCACAGTGTTTGGCTGTGCAGAAAGCTCCCTGACTTTCCATTCTTCCTGCTGTCAGTATTCAATGGTATAAGTAGCTTTCCTGTTGGATTCATCTCTTTCCCATTTGGACCCAGCAGGAGCTCGCCTTCCACCCAGCTGTTGATTGTCAGTATTCCCTTACTGTTTAAATACCACTTTCTTCCCTTGGACTGGTGCTGGTGATATTTTCAGTTCCTTCAAGCCGAGGTTGCAAGCAGGGGGCTTGTACTCCTCTGTGGTATCATTGCTGAACTTCTCCCTTAGACATCTAATGATAAGCAGTTCATGTTTTTCCCCCTGTGTGTCCCCCTTGTGTCTTCTATAGTGTTTAGTGGGGTTGATAAAGAGCTCACCCCACCCGTTCCCTATTTTTGGTCCAGTACTAGGGATTCTTAGGGTCAGGTATCTGGCTCGGCGTATCAGTGCGGAACCTATGTAGGGTGGTGAGGGACCCCAGGGACCAGCACTCGGGATACCTAGGGTCAGGTATCCAGCTTGGCGCATAAGTCCAGAACCTATCTAGGGCGGTGAGGGACCCCCAGAGACCAGCAGTAGGGTCGGTCAGAGGTCTGTTATGATTCAGGGACCGAGGAGGATCGAAAAATGCGGAATCCCAAATGGTAACAGAGTGGCTGGAAACTTAACGGATTGCAGACCTAATCCTGACACACAACTAGAAGTAGCCGTGGGACGAGCCTATGATGACCTAGTCGCCTCGACACAGCCAGAAAACTTAATATTCTTACAGATAGAGATATAAAAAAGCTAATCTACCTCGGACCAGTCCCCAAAGATAGATAGATAGCCCCCCACAAGAAAAGGCTACGGAAAAGAAAACACAACACAAAGCTAGAAAAGGCAGATTCAGCAAAGGTGAGGCCCAAACTATCTTTATAGGAAAGGATAGGAAGGAGCACTGTCTGCAGCCATAAAAAACCCTAATATATACCAGCACTTCTGATATAGAAAAATCTTGAAGTCACACAACCTCTCTCCCACTGTATCAGCACTCAGATTTTACTGGGATCCAAAAACACTAATACAGATGAGGGACTGAATTAATACCAAGCATGACAAACACAATATCTTGCAGACTCATGGAGCTAAGTATACAGACACTCCCAGCAGGGAATGATCCCATTCCACCAAGAACTCCACACAGACAAAATATTAATCAAGCATTAGTATCAAAGCAGAAAAAACAACAAGAAAGTGGAAAACAAACAGCAGAGGTACCAAAGACCACTTACCTGAGAGGAGTTCTGGTAGTGAGCAGAGCTGGTTACAGAATGTCCTTAACACACAGGAGCAATTTACCACTGGCAAGTAACCAGAGAAAACTACTCAGTTAAATAGCCCAATCTGACCCTGATTGCCAGTCCTCCACAGGTGTGTGGCTTTCATTCCACACATCAACTGCACTGCCAGCACTGACCACAAGTAGGAGCCCCAAACTGGAAAACATATTCATAACAGAGGTCACAATCTTTTCTCTCCCTAGACATAGGCTTTCCCTTCCCTTTCACTGTGTGCTTGATACTTCCCTGTACCTAGCGTGACAGATGGATTTTCAGATGTGGACTGGTCATGTATATTTATAGGGATGGATATGTAGTATGGGACAGAGACTTTCATATTACCAATATGGTACTTTGCTACTGTGTTCAGGACATTATAGGACTTTACCCTGTAGAAACCCATTTAAGAATCACATAAAATACATTTTTAAAATACAGACTTCTAGAGATAAGGAGGATTTTCACATATTGCATTGAAGCTACTGTATCACATTGTATAGCACAACCCATCAGGATGGACAATTATAGCCAGTATAAAAGCTTAGGCGGGGAATGCAGCAGCCAAATTGTGGTGAACTTCAACTGTCAGAGGATGTCAGTTCTCATACTTTAATCATTGAGAAAAAAAAGCCATAAAACATTAAAAAAAAAAATCACCGATAGTATATGTGTAAAGAAAGCAGTAAAGAAGTATGTGGGGAAGAGAGAATCGGGTCATACACATTTTCTGGACTACTCAGAAGCTTTGGAGTGTTTTCGAGTCACAGCAAATGGAATTTCATGCCAAAAATCTGTGAACGTCTCAAATTCTAATTTCAAACCATTCTCTCATCTCTACAAACTGCATAAACAATAGAATAGAGATCTTAAACCTGATGAAGCCGGTTAACTTTCTCTAAAAACCCAAGTTAGAATTGCTCTAATTTTCAGCTGGACTTCTAAAATGAGCATTTCATCTTGAGTTTCTCGGACAGGAACATTTTCACAAAGAATGACACAGCCATTTTTGACACAGATTTTTCAAAGTAAGTACAATAGCCTCATCAGGTCTTTAGAATCTACTAAACATTTTGATAAGCACTCTGATAAAGCAATTCAGTGTCAAATAATTTTGTATTAAAAGCATACGTGGAAAGAGACAGGCATAGTACATGAACTTAGAATTCAATATTGACCTTTGTCTAAAGTGTTCAAAGGGTAAAACATGGAGAAAGCTTCCATTAAAGTAAAAAAACAAAACCACAAAACATTAATAGGAATTTCTGCCAAATCAGATGGTCTCCAAAAGATAAGAATGCCAACTTCAGGTTGTGATGGTGGAATATTGTGGATTGTATACCATTTTGTGTGGGTTAATGTTTGGGCGTGGTTCACTGTCTTATTTGTACTGCTTCTGTACATTGTCTGATTTGCAGGTTTAATTCCTCCCCTGCCAGCCTTTTGTTCCTAAGTCGGGGGAGGGGGCGTGAGCTCAACCTACTGTAAACTCTCTGCTTACCTGGGAGATTCAGTCAGTCAGTTGGGAACTTGAAGAGAGAAGGAAGAAGATTGAACCTCTGAGGGAAGCTGTGGCTTTTCAGAGAGACAGGGACATTTATTTATCGCTTTCTGGACTATATTCATGTTTCTTTACTATTTTTACCCTCGGTTTTGTGGATTATGTTATGGATCATCTTGATTTACTTGGAATAAATGTTCTTTGGATTGTACTGTCATCTCTCGCGCTGTTGATTGTGTGATATGGGAGATGGACGCCGTGACACAGACAATTTCCTTTGGGTTCTTACCTTTTGTCTATAAAACTCAGGGAAGTGATTGGTTGGACGAAAGACCCTTAATGTAGTTTCTTACGCTTATCGAGATCCTGTCTGACTGTCACCGAGCAAACCAATAACTTAAGCTGTGCTGTTGAATGGAAATTTTCTTTGTCTTTTCCTTTTGGGGGAGGCTTTAGTTTGGCTAAAACTCTTAGTAAAGTTTCAAACCAAAAATTGTAATGCTTTTACAGTAAAGAATCCTCTCCTACCTTTTTGATTGAATTAATTCTACATCTTCAGTGGGGTCTGAACCATCCATAGTAAAAGATAAAACTTTGTAAACAAACATAGCAGGTCCTGATGATTTCCGCCATACTTTCTTATAATTTAAATTGGTTGGCCACTACTTTATATACTGCATTTTGCACATGCACAGTGACCAATAAATTAATTGTATTGTATTAACTGTATTGTCGAATATCTTCTTTTATCAATTTAGACACTTAGCAGCGGCACTATCTATGCAGCTCAGTGCCAATGATGTGAACTACAGCTGCGCTGACCACTGGTGTCCGGTGATGATGTGTCAATTTCTAGGCTCTAGAAATTGACATGAAATCTCTCTATCATGTGGCCACTCACCCAGATGGACTGTGCTATGGATGGTATTTTCATCGCACAGCCTAAGATTGGGGAGCGCAGTATAGGGATCCACAGATCCCAGCATCTGCTTTAGCTGGATGTGCATCTGAGGGCGCGCATCCAGCTAAAATGCATTGCAGCACAGAGACCTGTTGGGCAAACTATGGCAGTGCAGAGTCGCAGGAGTCAGTGCTGGGAAGAATGTGCGTGCCCGCTGTTTAAGGAGATGAATATTAACTACTCCTCATCCACATAATCCTACCCACCTATCTGCACTGAAGCCGTCCCTGAAAGGTTTGTGGTGCTATTGACTTGGGGAGCAGTGAATATTTACTTCTTTAAACAGCGGGTACACGTGATCACCCAGCCGCCGGCTTACTGCAGTTACTGTTTATTGAACTTAATATTCAGTGCTCCCCACGCCCATCATCCTTGGTATGGGGAGCAGCATGCCTGACTCTTATGTTGATGTAAATGAACGTGCATGGCAGTGCTTCCTGTTGTGAATACGTTTTCCAGTTTGGGGCTCCCTCTTGTGGTCAGTGTTGGCAATGCAGTTGATGTGTGGAATGAAAGCCACACACCTGTGGAGGACTGGCAATCAGGGTCAGATTGGACTATTTAACTGAGTAGTTTTCTCTTGTTACTTACCGGTGGTCAATGTCTCCTGTGTGTTCAGTAACCAGCTCTGCTCAATACCAGTCCCTCATCTGTATTAGTGTTTTTGGATCACAGTAACATCAGAGTGCTGATACTGTGGGGGAGAGGTTGAGGGACCTCAGAATTTTTCCATATCAGAAGTGCTGGTATATATTAAGGTTTTAACAGCTGCAGACAGTTGCTCTTTCCTATCCTTTCCTATAACGATAGTTTGGGCCTCACCTTTGCTGAAATCTGTCTTTTCTGGCTTTGTATTGTGTTTTTCTATATCATCGTAGCCTTTACATGTGAGGGGCTTTCTATCTATCTTTGGGGACTACTCCGAGGCAGATTAGCTTTCTTATATCTCCATCTGTGAGATTATTTAGTCCTCCAGCTTTGTCGAGGCGTCCAGGTCATCGTAGGCACGCTCCACGGCTACTGTTAGTTGTGTGTAAGGATTAGGTCTGCAGTCCGTTAAGCTTCCAGCCACTCTGTTACCTTTTTGGGATTTTGCATTTTTTGATCCTCCTTGGTCCCTGAATCATAACAGCTTGCACTTGTTACAAGGTGCAGGAGGTTGAAGCTAGAAGAAGAAGAGGAGCAAGGGGTTTGGGTGGAGTTTTGAGTGGATGTGATAGGTGCTTGCTTACAGGCCAATGCAATGCATGATGGAGTTTGTAGTAACGGAACACAGGAAGTTAGATAAAGGAAGTTGTTGATTAACCCCATCAGAGCTTACTGCACCTGTTGAGCAATCACATGTGCTCACTGTTTATGAAAATGAATATTCACTGCTTCCCACGTCCATCATCTTGGGTAAGGGGAGCAGTGTGCTGGCCTCTGATCTGACATTGGTGTAAGTGTACGCACATGGCAGTGCTTGGGCTGTGTCACAAGATGCAGGAGGTTGAAGATAGAGGAAGAAAAGAAGTAAGGGGTTTGGGTGGACTTTGAGTGGGTGTAATAGGTGCTTGCTTAGAGGCCAATGCAATGCATGATGGAATTTGTAGTAATTGAACACAGGAAGTCAGGAGAGAGGATGTTGTTGATTAACCCCATCCAAGCTGTGTCCAGCAATGAGGAAATGCTGCTACAGCATGATAAAAGGTAATAGTGCTGAAATAAGATAATTGATATTTTAAGTGGCACATAATTGCAACATTTATTGAAAAAAATCAGTTATGGTATTCTACAGCCTCTTATCATTTTATTCCACATTTGATTGTTTTCTAACTCAGTCTTCCAGTTTCCTCGAAGCATAGAGAGTGTCCCACAGCTACAGGTCAAAAGGGCTTAATGTTGACTGAAATTTGACCATCTTTTTGCGTTCTTTCCCTATGTAATATCCAGGAAAATTTGTGTATCAGCTCAAATAGGAATTAGCAAGATTTTTACAGCATATTAAATTATGTCAAAATGTCGGACAACAATATAGAAAATATGGTGATAAAGTAGCAACCCTCGCAGTTATATCTCATCTTAAATCCCGTCTCCTAAAACTCGGTATCTGAATAATCCTTAAAATCCCCCTTTACAATCTCTGCTGCTGACATTATCTAGTGTCATCCACAAACATCCGAGTCCATAATACCTTTATTATTGACATGTGTGTGATGTCACTCCCTCCAATGCCAAATGGCATTCATGATATGGGAGACCAATTTGGGCCTTTTATTACTTTGTGTTAATCTCGGGACAATGTAGGACCCTTATTTTCCACACCACTGATCCTAAATGTATTTCTCAACCAACAATTCATCCCCCCTTCCTGCCTCCCTGTTGGATACTTTGTCACCTTTTTGATTGAATGTACACTATAGATTCAATGGGGCCTGAATTATCAATACTGAAAGATAAAAGCCTGAAAAGAAACATAGCGGGAACTATCTAGATGATTCTCACCATGCCATCTTATAATTTGAAACAGCATTATATCCCACATTCCCGTTAATGGAAGCTCGTCTATGTTGTCTCCCGTTGAGCAA
Organism: Anomaloglossus baeobatrachus; assembly: GCF_048569485.1. NCBI lineage: Eukaryota > Metazoa > Chordata > Amphibia > Anura > Aromobatidae > Anomaloglossus > Anomaloglossus baeobatrachus. The sequence continues at coordinate 45,139,283 of NC_134353.1, read as the reverse complement.
GAATAGGGATAGAATTTGACCTACCAATAACTCAAGGTCATCATAAAGTAAGCTGAATGAAAAATCAAGTAAATAAATATAATCAAGAATATAACCTAAATATTGGTTTTATACCTCTCTTAAGGTACAAACCTGGATATTTACAGCTTATTATTTTGTTTATACTGTATTTTCTTAGATTTAATTTTCATATTTTTTTATATTTTCTTATATTTATTTTTTTAAAATAAATTACTAATGAATTTTAAGTTACCAGACATACTTTCTCCACTCCGAATCCCAATCTTAAAAGGAACAAGTGTCACTTGTTTACTGATTTCGATGAAAATAATGTAATACTTAATTTCCCCTGAGGGGGTGCTGTAGGAAAGTTAAGCATTTGTTGCCCGAAAAAACCACAGACTACAGCTGATAACAAGATATCTAATTATCCCATAAAGGTTCAGACTGTCCTACAAAGTAAAGAGGGATCATACATCATGCTGGTGAAAGCACCCGCCCCTGTCGGTTGTGCATCATGGGCAAATCTCTGCCCGTGGCGCACAACATCGTTAGTCCCCGTCACACAGACTTACCTGCCTAGCGACGTCGCTGTGGCCGGCGAACCACCTCCTTTCTAAGGGGGGCGTCACAGCGATGTCACACGGCAGCCGTCCAATAGAAGCGGAGGCGCTGAGAGCAGCTGAAAGAAAGTGACAGCCACCTCATTGCCGGAGGACGCAGGTAAGGTGTTGTTCGTCGTTCCTGGGGTGTACACATAGCGATGTGTGTTGCCTCAAGAATGATGAACAACCTGCATCCAGCAGCATCAACGATATTTGGGATTAGAACGACGTGTCAACGGTCAACAATTAGGTAAGTATTTTTGATCGTTAGCAGTCGTTCGTATGTGTAACGTGCAACGACATCGCTAACGAGGCTGGCTGTTTGTCACGAATTCCGTGACCCCAACGACATCTCGTTAGCGATGTCGTTGCGTGTAACGGGGCCTTAAGAGGCAAACACCCTGGTGGGCCCTTGTGTAGGTGTGATCCTCAACCTCCCGGTAAAGGCAGTAGCTGACAGATTACACTTAATTCATTATGTACAGATATACAGAATAAGTCAGCATCTCATCATTCATTTAATAAACTTCCCAGTTAATTATTATATAGGTATATTTGTGAATGAGGGTAATGTAATTTTGTATGTAGCTGATCTAGGGACCTTCAAGGTCAATGTTACTGGTACACCTTTAACACTGACCCCATAACATAGCCCTAAATAGCTGGGAGCTTTTACATAAAAAGATCATATGCATAGCCTCCTAAGCCATAAATGTTCTCAATTTCTCTATAGAGTTTCTTAATGCCTCCAATTTGTCTCTAGAAATGCAACAGATAGAAAAATCTGTCTTTATTTCATCAGGTGTTTTAGTATGGAAATTGAAAATTATTCAAAGGCAGAAACTTTGCTTTCAAGTTGGAAACACGGAAACAGAACCTACTTCCAATAAGCTCCAAAAATTGAACAAATCTCTTTAACTTTTTACATCTACCAGACCCCCTATTTCTTCATTTTTTTGGTCTATGTTGATCTTTTATCTTCATAGACCAAGAAAGAAAAAAGGAAAAACTTACCAAGCTGTTCATGTTACCGCACCCGCATATATCAACCACCTGAAAGACCGTTGGTCACAAGTGGACAAGCACATTGAAAAAGAAAATATTTTCCAGTGGTTCTATGGAATATTTTTTTTTATTGAATATCAATCCATATTTTAAATCGTCAGTGTGGGGACAAACTTTGTGGACCGGTTTCAACCGGGAGGTCTTAGTCGTAACATTACATTACGACTAAGACCTCATGGTTGAAAACGGTCAACAGAGTTTGTCCCCACACTGATGGTTTAATATATGGATTGATATTCAATAAACAAAAGAAATTTATTTCATGGAACCCTGAAAATGAAAATTGATTTTGCTGTTGCGATATACAGTGTGTCCATCCATATCCTGTCCACCGCCATTAACATGAGAACGGAGGCAGCTATAGGCATAGAAGTGGTGTCTAGGTATAGTAAAGTAACCATGTGCTATGCAATGAAACCATCTATAGCGCCACCTGGTAGAAAACAACGGAGTTAGCATTTTTATCTCAAAAATGGAACGAGATAGAGAAAAAAAGTGAATTACAAGGTTGTAGGGCATCATCAATTCAATACGAATTGACACCTTACATACAGAAATGCTATGATTAGAACGTGTAAAACTCACAAGGCTGCAGACGTGAAGCGATACCTCATGAAGACCTTTCTACAAGTCATTGGGTATGGTGGCTGGGTGAAGTGGCCTCCACACTCACCTGACCTGACCCCATTGGACTTCATTCTGTGAGGTCACGTCACATCAAACAGCAGGTGTACGTGACCCCTCCACCAATATTGCAGGACCTACGACGACGTATCACAGATGCTTGTGCAAATGTGTCACCTACCGTATTGCACAACGTGCAGCAAGATACAGTATGCTGTCCAGAGTCCAGATGTGCATTGCAGCTGACGGTGGCCACTTTGAGCATCAAAGTTAAATGAGCGCCATATGCAAGACCAGCATTCAATGCTTTGGGGGGGTCATGGGTTTCATATCATAGCATTTCTGTATGCAAGGTGTCGATTCATATTGAATTGATGAAGCCCTACAATTTTTTAAATCACTTTTTTTCTCTATCTTGTTCCGTTTTCGAGATAAAAATGCTAACTCCGTTGTTTTCCACCAGGTGGTGCTATAGATGGTTTCATTGCATAGCACATGGCTACTTTACTATACCTAGACACCACTTCTATGCTTATAGCTGTCGCCGTTCTCAAGTTAATGGCGGTGGATAGGATATGGGTGGACATACTGTATATATAGATTTTTTGGGGTTTTCTCTTTAATAAAGATGTTATGACTTAATCCTACAACATAGATGTAGAGAGAAGAACAAGGTCTGCACAAAACTTGTGTGCTGACTGTCAAACCCTTACATTTTTCCAGTCGGCTCTAGAAATGAAAAATAAACTTCGCGCAACTAGTAAGATCTTGGGAAGACACAATTTTGAAGCCTTTACAATAGACGTAATATTAGACAAAAGTACTTCTATCCCGGTAACCAAGGAACTACAGAGCAAAGTGATACAAATGCCAAATCATCCAGACTTCATAAGAAAGCCCGAGTGACACTCTCCATGTAATCAATCAGCATTTCATACGCTCCACGTGGGTGGTGGTGAAAGGATACTGTTTTCAAAATTTCTCTCAGCATTCACAGTGACATAATTCGGGATGGATGCCAGATTCAGGAAAAAGAGAACACAGAGACTAAAACTTTGAACATGTCACACAATAGGATCAATCTAAACTTTTCGATACAGTATAAAAATTCTTTTAATCTGGCAAGAAATTCTGATAATCTGCCACTCCGAGGTCTCATCAAGCTCTAAACTGTGCCAGCTGCAAAATTCTGGATCCAAAATCTAAACTTATACAGACATAACATTTTTGTAGATTCAGTGAAGCAGCCAAATTAAGTTGCAGTCATATAAATAAAATTCTATTTATTGAACAATCCATAAAACATCATGGGATGAAGTGGGCTGAGTTAAGGATGACGGCTGTTTCGCGTTTGCCCATGCTTCTGTTGAGGGTAAGAATTGAGTAACCTGAAATACTTAATTCAGCCATTTCACAGACCCAGATACGTAGTTTAGTTGATGTAGCCTATCATAGATATTTATGAATGCTTTTGTCTTCTACTAACACATACATTCAGTGATTTTCCTTAATACAAAATGCCAGCACATGTAACTCACAGATGGCACCTGCATCGTGGACAACACCTAAGGTGATAAGGAGACTGAAATCACCCAAAGTTTGAAACAACCAATCCAGTAGAGACTATGCAAGTTGCTACACGGCCTGAGCCCGACCTGCGATATTTGATTGGACCATATTTTGTCTACACCCTTTTCTTATCTAGAACTATAAAAGTTTTGTGAACAATAAACGAGCAGAATTTCTTTGGCGTCTGTCATGAAAGGAAGCTCATAACCGATTTAAGTCTGTTATTTCTTCCCACCCGTGGACATATGACATTATAATCTGAAAGAGCAGTCAGACTTTGAGAGACCCCTAATGTCTCCCCTCAACACTTCAATGGGTCGAAATGCACCATGACGGTAAACTTCTTCCTCTTAAAGAGAACCAATCACCAGTATTTTCCTACTTAAACTAAAACCAGTGCTATACTGGCGCTTGGATGCTCTTTCTTTATATACCTTTAGTTGTCAGCTCGAATGTATAGTTTTTAAAATCCAACTGAGTAAAGTTTGTGAAATGTACAGTTTTTTGATTGGCAACAGCTGCGAGTAGCTAATAGCTGGGGTGGGTTTTGATAGTGATTTCTGTTCCCTGTCTGTTGTTCCTCCCTCTATCTTTCATTTATGCTAATTCTAATGGTTGTGGTTAAACAAAAGTGGTTAGAAGGACGTTACTGATGTCATATCCATGTGACCAGAAGGGGTGGGACCTTAGCCAACATAGCTGATATCAGGACAAACATTATTTTTCTGTTGACTGAGGCCCTGCCCCTTCTGGTCACATGGGTATGACATCAGCACAGGTCCTTCTAGCCACTTAGTAAAACAATTCTAGAATAGAATTAGCATAAATAACAGATAGAGGGAGGATGGACAGGAAGGGAAGCGGGAATCACTGTCAAACTGTATACCCACTCCAGCTATTAGATGCTCAGCAGCTGCTGTCAATCAAAAAGCTGTACATTTCACAAACTTTATTTGCTTATGTTTCAAAACCTATACATCATAGCTGAAAACTAAAGGTATATATACAATCAGCCTGATAGTCCCAGTATAGCACTGGGTTTAGGTTATATAGGAAAATCCTGGTGATTGGTGCACATTAAGTGGCTTTACTTAAACATCATAAAAACCAATGAAATACATAATTGTCAAAGTAATATCTACATATGAAATACAATACATAATCGGCAAAACAATACAGAATCAGAAAAACACAGACAGGTCATTTTTCTCATTAAAACCCACAGGTCATTGTGTATTTAGGAGTAGGATCCACCTAGATTCTCTCTTCAATAATAGTCTATGGAGATTGCCTCCTTGTCCTCCTTGTACTTAGACAATTCTGAATTTATTTGGTTACCATGATGTTTAGGTAAAACTACTTAAAGGGAAGTAGTTTTATATTATGCTGCATTTGGACCTGTAGAAGCATAAGCAAACACAAAATGGCCGCTGTCCTGATTGCACCCAGTTTTCTCCCATGAAGTTTAAAGAATTAATCTATAAGTAGGATTTTAAAGATGTTGGGTGGAACTTGATTTTTCTGTTTCACTGAATTGTCCAAAATTTTCCAAGTTTAGCATCACATTATACATTTGGTTCGAGTGTTTGCTCATTGCATGGTTCTGGTGTGCACCAAGTGCCGAAAATGTTTCTCTGGCTGTCTTATAATATTTTAGCAGTGAATTGATTGTGAAATGTTTCCATTCAATGGAAATTTTCATCTTTTTTTTGTCTTTCAATCAACATCATACCCATATTCGTGCATATGCAAACTGCCACTGAAGAGCCATCTCAGAAGGTTCCAGATCAGGAAAAGTTGCAATGCTTGGCTTCAAACCCTTTGACTTTAATGGAATCCTTTGGGCTTTTCATGTTACCAGGAGCTAATTCTTGTTCATTCATTGATGACTTGCACTATCCGGGTATGAACAATGTCAAGCTTCAATTCTGTGCTCCTTCTTCAGTCCGGTCACATGGCCAGTAAAGTGATGAAGCAAGACATAATATACCTTGCTGCTCTACTTTCATGGGTCGAATATGTCATCATATACGTGGTGGATACATGAGAATTGATGTAGACTTCGTGTAACATATAGAAACCAATGGGAAACCACTCAAGCCATGAGGGGAAGGGTTGGAGCCAGAACTACCTGACTTCTCCTGTTCTGGATACTACCACAGTGAGTCCTTAATGGTAATATTTCTGGATATTTTCTGAGAAGGTCCTACCCTCGTTGGTCATATCTATTTTACTATTGTAGCGCCCGGTCACAGCGCAGCATCCCTGCACACTCCGGGTCCCCGGAGGGGGCGCCCTTCTTCTCACCTGCCTTGTGGCCCCATGTACCCCATGCCCAGTCCTAGCGCAGTGACATCGCACATCTCCAATCCCAGGCGCAGGCGGGGGTGCCCTTCTTCTCTCCTGCCTCCCGGCTCCATCTGCTCTATACCTGTCCTGAGCTCTGCTACGGCTTCCCCCTGCTTCCAGTCCACACACAGTCCATCTGGGAGTGCCCATAGGGTACACATGCAGCCACGCCCTGTTCTAAAAGGGTCGGCGTTCCTGGAGATCAGCTCACCCTGGAAGGAACTTAATATCACCTCCCCCTTGGGGAGATGCCTGAGCAACGTTGTTCATTAGTTTAATGCGTTGCTAGTTCTCAGGTCCCGTTATGCTACTGTGTCTAGTTCTGCTATTGTGTCCTAGTATCAGTCTAGGGTACCTAACCTGTCTCTTCCTAGAGCCTACTCTCAGCCATCAGCTTTATGCTGTCACGTCTGAGCTACCACCTTCGTGCTGCCACATTTGAGCCATCACCATTGTACTGCCACATCCGAGCTACCACCTCCATGCTGACACGTCTGAGCTACTAAATCCATACCACCAACTCCGAGTTACCATATCCGTGCCGCCACATCTAAGCACATCAGCACTGGACATTTAGGGCGGCGTCACACGCTACAATATATCGGGCGATATGTCGTCGGGGTTACGGATTCCGTGACGCACATCCGGCATTGTTAGATATATCGTAGCATGTGACAGCTACGAATGACTGTGAACGAGCAAAAATACTCCCCTTATCGTTGCTCGTTGACACGTTGTTCATTTTCATAAAGTCGGTCCTCCTTCTACGCGCAGAGGTTCTTCGTACCCGGGGCAGCACACATCGCTCTGTGTGACACCTCGGGAACGACGAACACAGCTTACCTGCGTCCAGCAGGCAATGCGGAAGGAAGGAGGTGGGCGGGATGTTACGTCCCTCTCATCTCCGCCCCTCCGCTTCTATTGGGCGGCCACTGTGTGACGTCGCTGTGACGCCGAACGTCCCTCCCCCTTCAGGAAGAGGATGTTCGCCGTCCACAGCGAGGTCGTTGGGAGGTAAGTACGTGTGACGGGGGTTAACGACTTTGTGCGACACGGGCAACAAATTGTCCGTGACGCACATACGACGGGGGCAGGTGCGATCGCTTATGCGATTGCACGATATATCGTCCCGTGTATCGCCGGCCTAAGAGATTATACCAGTCAATAAAAGCTGATCACCACTGCTTTCTGGCAGTCGTGCATTTAGGCTGCGTGTTGCTGTGCCAGACAATCCCTGTGTATGGCCCAGTAGGTCCACGCCCCTAGGCGACCGTAACAACTATTGGTTAGGGAGAATCTGTAGCTGATTCCATACCTATAAAGAAGTTTGACTCAAAGGTTATAAATATTGTGTGGTGAGGGATACAAACAGCAGGCCCTTTGTTTCTGGTTAGCAAAACCCAGTCCTATATTGGGAAACCTATTTTGATATCTGCTATGAGGTCTTCTCTCTTCCATGGTACACTATTGGTGATTTGTCCTGGATCCAATAATTCTCCCAGGCCAATATATTCTCTACAATGGAGCTCTCATAAAATAAATCAATAGGTAATAATGTGTCTTCATTTTGTCATGAAGATTTCGGCTCATTTGAGAATTTATTAAAGAACAGAATTCCAATGACAAATGATATGCAAGAGACATACATTTGTTAAGGGTCATTACATGTCAGTAATAACTATAATGGCAGAAAGCAATCCAAGTGCCGGCAGTATAAGAAGAAAGAAAAAGTATGTAGAACAAATGACTCAGATACAGAAAGTGATAAAGAAAACTCACAAAAGGAGCTAAGAATGAAAATCTACTTTATCCAACTCATCTCAAGAATATTTTCTTCGAAATGATGACCCAATGGCCATGGGAAAGAGTCTGTAATTGCATCATACACGTAATTAAATTTTGTTGGTTGTCTCAGATTAAGGACTAGTTTTTTGTCCGAAACGCGTCCACCTTACACGCCACACGCCTTGTGATGCGTTCTTCATCATGATGGAGAATTTTATGCTTTTATGAAGTTTGGAATAAAGGAAAATTGATTTTTAACCAATCTACTGATCTGGATGCTGGATAATTTTCTACACTACGTCCTGCTGCAGAGGGATTCTGCTTTCTTTTCCGTGCACCGATGAAACATTTAGCCGTCTCCATTGGGTGAGCTGGACTTTTTCTATATACTACGTAATTAAATTTTAGATACATTGTGCACAAGGCCATATTTGCACTTGACCTATGGCACATGAAGAAGAGAGGTCATCTTCGACTATCTATCATTCTTTTTGTATTGAACACAGACCGTACAGAAAAATTTAGTATTCAATTTCGGAGTATAGGTGCTTTACATATGCTAACCACTCAAGTGAGCATCGCTGGGCTTGGGTATGCTTGGTGCTCGTCCAAGTGCGAGCCACATGCGGTCTCTGAATGGCTCGCACTGAAGGTAAAATCAACATTATCAGATGTAGTGTACAACAAAAAAACTTGCCCTCCCTCACCAGAAGTTTTCTGGTTTTGACTGGCTGTATGTGGGCGGAGAGCCGAACTACCTAATCGGTGGCTTCCAATGAGGTTTGGGCCAAATTTGGGTCCAGAACAGAACATTATCTAAGGTCTGACTGAACCCACAAAACTGAACTTCCACGGGTCCGCTCATCTCTAATATGTAGTCATCTTTTTGGTAAAAGTAGTAAGCCTTCCAGGAAAGACTATCATGACCAGATCCCTAAAACCCAAGTATTTTGTAAACCTTAGGCTTTTGTTCCATTTGCGAATATCTTCCAATGCAAGAGCATCTCTAGCGATATGCTAATGACCCTCTGCTGCGACGTCAGCTGAGGGTCATGCGACTGTGATGTGATCTTGCGATTGTATCACAGCTGTGAAAGAGGGATGGAACACTTTCTCCCCATCTCCTCTACTGTCTCCCTGTCTCTGCGTACATTGCACTGCAGTCAGATGACATGTGAGTGCAGTGCGATTTCACAGACTCCCATAGACTTTTATGGGGGTGCATGAGCAAAGAATTGCTGCCAAATGCAGCATGGTGTGATCCATTTCCCAGGCCAATATGGCAAGAGAAAGCAATCGCAGATGGACACTGCCCCATAATTTTGCACTGGTGCGAGCACATTCCTATGTTTTATCAAATTACACTCTTCCATGCAAAATGCAGGTGGAACCGAACTCTTAGAGTGAGAACCTTATAGTAAATGATGTTTGGTTCCCCTATTTCCAAAGGGACACAAGACTAATGGTTTTCTGTATCTCAAAGATTAATTCTGAAGATCTCCATAAATCCTTATATTATGAAGCACTCCAATTGCAGGATTTTCCGCAATGTCTATATACTGTCACCTATAGGTCTTCTAAGAGTCCATCTAATCTTGAATTTCGAAAGAAAATTTAATAAGTAAATTATAGTTGCGCATAAAAAAATCCACAAATGTAAAAGTAACACATGAAAATATGAAATATTGTTCTTTTTTTCCCAGCACCAATGGTCTCATCGTATTTCAGCTTTTACTAGAAGACATATCTTTCACATTGCGTCTTTAATAATGCATGGCGGCAAATCACTGTTATAAATAAATGGACCATGCCGCGGCTTCTGGCAATACATTTACTACACAGATGGAGCGAGCGATGTATTTATTGTTAGACCTGCCCTAAGAATTGTAAATGAATACGCCCTACACATTTTGGTCACTTTATGACTCCAAAAATAAAAGAAATTACAAAAAAGAGTGCAATTTTAGCAAAAGGGAATGGTTACAAAGCACTTAAGCAGAAAATAAATATATTTTTTCTATTTTATTTTAATTTCTTATTGATGAGAGAAAAATTGTCTTTATCCATAGAAAGAAAGGGCCACAGCATCGCCATAAAAGAGAAATGGCTTAACACCAACCATCAAGGAAATGGCTATATCAAGGTGTAAGTATCTGATTTTTAGTAAAGCTCAACTTACTTGTGTAGCACCCACAGGGCAAGGGGTTAACTTTACTTGTCAACGGACCAATGATGTCGGGTCAGGGGGATGTCACAGGTGGCTCTGCCCGGTTTCGTGGCCCCGAGGTGAATAATAAAGGGTGGTAGATGATGGTGGAGGTTTCTCTCATGACGCCACCAGTGGTGTCCGCCCACCAGGTGGTTGTCCTAGTGACCGGGGAAGTCCCAGGCGTCGTGATGGCCACCCCCATATCTACACCATGCCATCCCCCGGTGGGAAAGCACCTAACTGTTTGTGGTGTGTGAATTTGAGAATCACCAGCGATTAACCTCTCCTTACCCGGGATGAGTACTACATCTTAAGGGAGATGCAGTACCCTGTGGTGACTGAAGCCTCAGGGGAGCCACACTTGCATATCCAACCTTTAGCAGCTCTGTGCCAAATTGTCCAAAAGATAAACCTTTAGTTATCTGAGACAGACTAGTCGCTATCAAGTTGCTGTCCAGTAACCAAATATTCAACGATCAGGCAACAACATGCTCCAACCAGCAAGGGTATACTGAAATAACCACAAAAACTTTTGGAATTTCTATTTACGCTGATCGTCCTCAGTAGCATCTGATTCCAGACAGTAGAAATATTAGGAACCAGATAGAACTCCTTCTGCCCCCGGTTGTTTTTTTCAGTTGATTGCACTTTACCGCGTATTCAACTTCTATGATGTTTTATTGCATACTCAAACATCAGCCAAAAGGATCTAAAATTTGAGCTTTTGATCAAAAACACGGAGCTTGATTTGTTCTGAAATTTAGTTTCATAAAAGTTGTTGACTTATAGAAGCCCTACTGTGTGATAGTAGACTGCAGATGAAGCCACGGCAGCTAACGACAGAAATGTAAAAAGAGGTTGTCCACAACTTTAGAATTGATAGTCTATCGTTAGGATAGGTCATTAATTTCTGATTGGCCCGCATCTGACACACGGCACCCCTGCCGATCAGATGTTCTCAATGCCGGTGGCGGTAGCAGGTGGCCGGTAATCCTTAGTTCCGGAGCTCCCGTGTCTTCTGATAGTGGCCATGGCCAGGTACTGAACATGTGCCTCCTCTTCAGATCATGGGAGGTGGATGTGCAGGACCCAGCCGCCGCCACTATCAGAAGATGGGGCAGCTTCTGAACTGAGTACTTCTGGCCATCTTCTGACGTTTCTAGCATTGGGAGCAGATGAACGGTGGGAGTGCCGGGTGTCGGACTGTGATTGAACAGATAATAATGTCTATCCTAAGGATACAAGAGGATGTGCTAGGGAAAAAAATATATATATATGTGCGTGTGTGTGTCTGAATATTAATATATATATAAATATATAAAAGACAGAATGTTTATATATATATATCTCAAATACATCTGTATAATATATACTGTATATACCAGAGGCACTATACATTCTAATGCCCCATGTCACGATTCCTCTGTGCAGAGTATCTTGCACACTAGGAGATGCTCTGCTGTGTTTTTACTGGGCTTCTGGCTGGCAGGTTGATTGACAGCGCAGGTTTCCATGCTGGTTCTGGGAGTTGCTGATTACTCAGCTCTTCTCAGCTCTTCCATCTTCTGGGTAATTGCTCTGCTTATTTAGTGAGCATGCTTCCCCAGAACCTTGCCAGTCGTACATTCTGGTTCTGTTGTTGTGTTGATAGCCTGTGTTCCTGTTAGTGTTCTGATCTATTGTATCTTGACCCAAGACTGTTGTTTTGGCTCCTCTATGCTCGCCCCCTGTTCCTGTCATGACCTCTTGGCTTTAGATCTCGGACTGTTACCTGACCACGTCTCAGTTTACTCCGTGAATCTATTATGTGCTTCCTGGAATTCTGAACCCTGGATTGTGACCTGACTTCGCCTCTGTGTACTCCCTGAATCCATCTGTGTCCTCCTGTTACCAGACACTGGCTTTCCTGACTACTCTTCTGTTTGTGCAACCCCAAAGTAGTGACTGCATTACACACAATTGATGATACCATTTGCATGCAAAGGAAATGTTCTTTCTTTATCAAAATAGGGAAGGTTTCTTTACAGTTAGTGTAGTATAACTGCAGTACTTTATGAGACTGCTGCAAAACAATCTTCAGAAATGATAAAGCAGTGTTATAAATAACCTCTGTCCACATATTTCAGACATCGCTGCAGGTAAAGTTCATCCTTGTGACTTTACATCCTTACAGTCATGTGACTGGATCCTCCGCGGGATCACAGACTTTTGAAGCTGAGGTCACATGATTATGTCACAAGACTAAACAGATGTGATGTAATATTAGAGACAATGACCATTATGAAATATATAATTGCACAAGAAGCAATAAACATAATAAGCAATAACATAGGTTAAAACATCAAAAACACATATCAGGCTCTTTATGGAACCACAAGTGATTGCCCCCTACAAGCACCGAGGGGGTAGATGAGACTAACATCTTGCATTGTAACAAAATGTCGATCCAATTCAAGGAAAAAACAAATGGAGGTCAGACTAAATTCCTGGATGAATGACCCATTTTCAGTAATCTCACATGACAATATATCTTGCAAAATAGAATCCTTACTTTTGAATACATCCATCTGTGTTCCTGAAAAAGGTAAATCCCAAATTGTCATCTGCTACCAACAGGTTAAGTGACATTTAATGATCATTGAAGACGCAAATGCTGGGAATCCAACTGATTCAGAGAATGGGATTCTACTGCCCCATGGAATGGAGAGATGGTCGGGATGGAATTATCACGTTTGCAGGGGTCGTGACTGGGCCTGGAGGTGGAGGGGCTTCACCGATTTCAGTGCTTGCTTCAACTAGATGTGCATCTGAGGACACACATCTAGCTGAAATGCATAGCGGCCCAGAAACCCATTGAGTTCCTGCACTGCGATACAAGCTGCGATACAAGCTGCCAGCCGATGACAGTTGACATCAGCGTCACCGTGATTGAGGGTGGCACATGAGAGTGATGTCATGTATTGCTATAGCACTAACATCGATGTCAGCTGTAAGCCACTGCGCAGGCTGCAGTGGAGGACACCGTGCAACGTAGCAGCTGGGGAAGGTGAGTACAATTTTTTTTTTCCTTGTGTTTAAACCAGGAGTGGGACCTATAAACCAGGAAGGGGACCAATACACCAAAAGGGGGACCTACACACCAGGAAAGGGACCTACAGACTAGGAAAGGAACTAAACACAAGGAGTGGGACCTATAAACCAGGAAGGGGACCAATACACCAAAAGGGGGACCTACACACCAGGAAAGGGACCTACAGACTAGGAAAGGAACTAAACACAATGAGTGGGACCTATAAACCAGAAAGGGGACCAATACACCAAAAGGGGACCAACAAACCAGGATAAGGACCTACAGACTAAGAGGGGAACTAAACACCAGTAGGGGGGCCTATGAAACAGGAGGGGGACATGTACACCAGGAGGTGGATCACCTATACATCAGGATGGGGACTGCCTATACACCAAGAGAGTGGTCATGTAAACTGGGAGGAGGATCTTGACACCAGGAGGGGGACTACACACCAGTAAGGGGAGCTATACATGAGGAGGAGGACCTAAACTCCAGGAGGGGGACCTATACACCAGCAGAGGATCACCTATAAACCATGAGAGGGACCTATAAACCAGGATGGGGAGCCTATAAACTAGGAAGGGCCCAGGATGGGGACATATATCAGGAAAGGGACATATATATAGGGTGAGTTATATGTCCATGTAGGATTTTGGAATGCTAAAAGGGCCCATACATTTCACCAACATGTTCTCTAGAACTTTAATGAGTTTGTATTCCTGGTGCTCTCATGAGCATTCAGGTATCCTTGTATATCTTGATTTATGGGCCTTTTTAATTGAGGGTAATTTGTATAGTCTTTAGTAAGGGGATATTGCTCAAAGGGTAATTACTAGACATGAGCGAATAAATTTGAGCGGAAATTCATTTAATTCAAATTTTCCAAAAATCTGCATTCAGCAAAATATAGGTTTTCAGTAATTCACTTCTGCGTAGATTAGGTGCAGCAAAACTATTCTTTTGAAGCTACATTACATTTCCAGAGGAAAAAAAACAACAAACAGGGAAATTTGAATTTTCCCTAATCCGCTCATCTCTACTAATTATACAAAATACAATATATATATTTACAAAGTAAAACAAACATGACTTACCTTTTATTGAAATCCAGGTGTGCAGTAAGTATGCAAAAACAAAAGAAGAAATATTAATGGCAGGTTCATCTTCATTTGGGTTTCAATTCAGTCACACAAAGGGTTGAATAATGTTAACAGTAAGTAAAGTCGTGGCCCAAAGTGTTGCAAAAAAATAAGTATATAGCTCAGAAAATTATTGCAATTACACGTTTTGTTATAGACGTCTATTTCCTTCCTGTGTATTGGAACTACACACAAAAAAAACAACAGATAAAAGGCAAATTGGAGATAATTTCACGCAAAGCCTCAAAGATGGGCGCAACAAAATTGTTGACATCTTTTTAAAATTGTGGGTAAACAACTTAGTTATAAGCATGTGATGCCCGTTTAAATTCACAAGAAACAGATGTGGGCAACATGAAAATCACAATTGAATCCAGTTAAAAAGGGAGAAGTTGACTCAATCGTTGCATTGTGTGTCTGTGTGTGCTACAGTAAGCATGGAGAGCAGAAAGAGGATAAAAGAACTGTTTAAGGACTTGAGAACGAAAATAGTTTAAAAATAACGATATGAAGAGCTGCAGAGATCTTGATGTTTCTTTGTCCATGGGTGCTCTACATAATGAAGACGTTTACAACCCATGGCACTGTAACTAATCTCCCTGGATGTAAATAGCAGAGAAAAGTTGATAAAATTTTCTAACGCAGGATATCCCGGATGGTGGATAAGCCCCAATCAAGGGCCAAAGAATTTCAAGCGGTACTGCAGGCTCAGGGTGCATCAGTGTCAGTGTGAACTGTTGACATTTGAATGAAATTAAACACTATGGAGGAGACCCAGGAGGACCCCACTGCTGACACAGAGACATAAAAAAGCTAGACTACAGTTTGCCAAAATGCATGTAAGCAAAATCCTTCTGGGAAAGCATCTTGTGGACAGATGAGACCAAGAGAGAGCGTTTTGGTAAAGCACATCATTCTACTGTTTAATGAAACCAGAATGAGGCAAAGAAAAGATCACAGGACCTACAGTCACACATGGTGGAGGCTCAGAGATGTTTTGCTGCCTCTGGTACTGGGGGACTTCATTGTGTGCAAGACATCATGAAATCTGAAGATTACCAAAGGATTTTGGGTGGCAATGTAGTGCCCAGTGTCAGAAAGCTGGGTTTGCCTTCTAGAACATGGATCTTCCAGCAGGACAAAGTCCCCAAACACTTCAAGAAGCTCCCAGAAATGGATGGAAACAAAGTGCTGGAGAGTTATGAAGTAGCGGTCATTCCCATTAATACCTGTGGAGAGATCTTAAAATTGCTGTTGGGAGAAGACACCTCCAGATATGAGAGACCTGGAGCAGTTTATAAAGAAAAGTCCAAAATCCCAGGTGAGAGGAGCAAGAAGCTTGTGGACGGTTATAGGAAGCGACTGATTGCAGTTATTTATTCCACAGGGAAAATATTAAGTTGGAGGTGCCAACAATTTTGTGTGGATCATTTTTAGAGGGATTGTGTGAAATTATGTCCAATTTGCCTTTTTTTACTCTTTTTTTTGTGTTATTCCAATACATATAAAGGAAATCAATGTGTGCGACAAAACATGTAATGAAATACTTTTCTGGGAGAAATACTTCATTTTCTGGAACAATCTCAAGTATGCCAACACTTTTGGCCATGACTGTATATATAGACCTGAAAATAAAAATATTATTACCATACTAATAAGTAATGTAATGTATGTACACAGTGACTGCACCAGCAGAATAGGGAGTGCAGCTCTGGAGCATAATACAGGATGTAACTCCGGATCAGTAATGTAATGTATGTACACAGTGACTGCACCAGCAGAATAGTGAGTGCAGCTCTGGAGTATAATACAGGAGGTAACTCAGGATCAGTAATGTAATGTATGTACACAGTGACTGCACCAGCAGAATAGTGAGTGCAGCTCTGGAGTATAATACAGGAGAGAGCTCAGGATCAGTAATGTAATGTATGTACACAGTGACTGCACCAGCAGAATAGTGAGTGCAGCTCTGGAGTATAATACAGGAGGTAACTCAGGATCAGTAATGTAATGTATGTACACAGTGACTGCACCAGCAGAATAGTGAGTTCAGCTCTGGAGTATAATACAGTAGGTAACTCAGGATCAGTAATGTAATCTATGTACACAGTGACTGCACCAGCAGAATAGTAACTGCAGCTCTGGAGTATAATACAGGAGGTAACTCAGGATCAGTAATGTAATGTATGTACACAGTGAATGCACCAGCAGAATAGTGAGTGCTGCTCTGGAGTATAATACAGGAGGTAACTCAGGATCAGTAATGTAATGTATGTACATAGTGACTGCACCAGCAGAATAGTGAGTGCAGCTCTGGATTGTAATGCAGTATTAAAATCAAGACCAGCACAGGATAAGCAATATGTTATATATACAATCACACAGTTTATGTAAATACAGCTCTGGGAAAAATTAAGAGACCGTTGCAAAATTGTCAGGTTTTTCAGTTTTTTTTCTCTTTTTGTAGGTATATTTTGGAGTAAAATGTAAATTTTTCTTTATTCTATAAACTACTGACAACGTCTCCAAATTTCCAAGCAATAAATTTAGTATTTATTTTCTGAAAGTGAGAAATGGTCAAAATAACAAAACAATGCACAGAATGCACAGCACTTTCACACCTAAAATAATGCAAAGAAAACAAGATCATAATCATTTAGAAACAACAATACTAATAATGTTTTACCTCAGGAAGAGTTCCAAAAACAATATTTTGTGGAATAACCATGATTTTAATCCCAACTTTCATGCGTCTTGACTGCTTTCCACCAGTTTGTCACACTGCTTTTAGGTGACCTTATGCCACTTCTGGTGCAAAAATGTAAGCAATTCTTCTTTGTTTGATGGCTTGTGACTATCCATCTTTTCTTGATTACATTCCAGGGGTTTTCAACGGGGTTCAGGTCTGGAGATTGGGCTGACCATGACAGGGTTTTGATGTAGTGGTCCTTCATCCATAAATTGATTGACCTAGCTGTGTGGCATAGCGCATTGTCCTGCTGGAAAAACCAGTCTTCGGAGTTGGGGAACATTGCCTGAGCAAAAGGAAGCAACCATTTTTCCAGGATAACCTTGTATGCGGCTTGATTTATATGCCCTTCGCAATGTTTAATCTGCCCAATTCCAGCCTTGCTGAAGCATCCCCAGATCATCACCGATCCTCCACCAAATTTCACAGTGGGGGCAAGAGACTGTGGCTTGTACACCTCTCCAGGTTTCCGTCTAACCATTAGACGACCAGGTGTTGGGCAAAGCTGAAAAGGATGATGCACCATATCACACAGCTAGGTCAATCAATGTGTGGATGAAGGGCCACAACATCAAAACCTTATCATGGCCAGCCCAATCTCCAGACCTGAACCCTATTGAAAACCTCTGGACTGTAATCAAGAGGAAGATGGATAGTCACAAGCCATCAAACAAAGAATAACTGCTTACATTTTTGCACCAGGAGTCACAAAAGCAGTGTGACAGACTGGTGGAAAGCGGCCAAGATGCATGAAAGCTAGGATTAAACATCATGGTTATTCCACAAAATATGGATAAAACATTATTAGAATTGTTCTTTCTAAATGATTATGACCTTGGTTTTTTTGCATTATTTGTGCATTGTTTTGTTATTTTGACTACTTTTCATTTTCAGAAAATAAATACAAAATTTATAGCTTGGAAATTCGGAGACGTCGTCAGTAGTTTATAGAATAAGAAATATACCTATAAAGAGAAAAATCAGAAAAACTGACAATTCTGCAGTGGTCTCTTAATTTTTTCTAGAGCTGTATATATAAATGTATATATAGTAGGTGGACATTCCATGTAATCATACTTTTTGCAGGTAATCTATCATTTGTATGATGGTTACAGTTAAATATTCTGTGTATTACGTATAATACCCCTCTCTGCTGTAGGTAACAGTCCATATAAAATTCCTAATATAATGAGCGCACTGTAAGGACCCGGCTGCAGATCTTTTTGGATTCACCTGCTGAGGAACCCTAATGGAATCTGCTCCGTCGGCTTACAGGTAGAAATTGCATTAGAAATCCATTTTGTTCTTCACTCTGTAGTCTTAGTGACCGCGGCCATGTCCCACTGAGGAGAATTACGCAGGTCCTGCTACCTAATTGAATAAGCCATTCTTAAAACCGCGCTCCCTTAAGAATGTCATGATGTTCGGTAGATAGCACGTTGTGGAGAGGATTTCTTTTAACTCCTTAATGTCTAGAAACCTATGAAGGATTTTGTGTTCATCGTCCATTAATGTCCATAACGGTTTGGGCTTGTTGAGCTCTCCAAATGATTAAATTAATAATAATAATAATAATAGTAATATTTATTCACTTATATAGAGCCATCAATTCCACAGCGCTTTACATACCTCAGTAACATTGTCCCCATTGGGGCTAACAATCTAAATTCCCCATCCGTATGTCTTTGGAGTGTGGGAGAAAATCGGAGTACTCGGGGGAAACAGATGCAAACAATTGTGCTACGTTTGACATTTTTTGCCATAATTACTTATACATATACTGTAGCGCTGCGTCCCTGCACTCCTTGCCTGTCCCCTCCTGCAGGGATACGCTGTCACTCACCGCCATAGCCGGCTTCCTCTATGTTGCCCGGCGTCTTTGCACTCCTCCATGTGGATGTCTCCTCCTTCCCCCTCACAGAGTCTGTGTGCGCATTACAGGACCTCTGGAAGCACTCCTAGGGAGTGTGCATGCGCCGCTGCCCCTCTTTTAAATGGCCAGTGCGCCACTGGATATTTAAGGCGTACTCCCATTAAGGGAGGTGCCTATGCAACATTCTATGGTTAGTCAGTTGAGTCCTGTCTAGTTAGTTGTCAGGTCTCCCTGTCCGTCCTGTCCCGTCTGGTCCTGTCCTGCCTGTACCTGGTCCCAGCCCATCCTGCCTATTGGTTCCTGTTCCTGCCTGTACCCGGTCCCAGCCCATCCTGCCTTTTGGCACCTGGGTCCAGTCCTGTTCCTGCCTGTACCTAGTCCCAGCCAGTCCTACCTATTGGCACCTAGTTCCAGTCCTATTCCTGCTTGTATGTGGTCCCAGCCCATCCTGTCTATTGGCACCTGGTTCCAGTCCTGTTCTTGCCTGTACATGATCCCAGCCTGTCCTGCCTATTAGCACCTGTTTCCAGTCCTGTTCCTGCCTGTACCTAGTCCCAGCCTGTCCTACCTATTGGCACCTAGTTCTAGTCCTATTCCTGCTTGTATGTGGTCCCAGCCAATCCTGTCTATTAGCACCTGGTTCCAGTCCTGCTCCTGCCTGTACCTGGTCCCAGCCCATCCTGCCTATTGGCACCTGTTTCCAGTCCTGTTCTTACCTGTACCTGGTCCCAGTCCATCCTGCCTATTGGCACCTGGTTCCAATCCTGTCCCTGCCTATGCCTGCTACCAGTTCGTCCTGCCTTGCTGGTGCTGGAGACTTCGCCTGTCCGTCCTGCTTGTGCTGTCTGCCTTGAGCCTCCCTGTTGCTCCCCATCTGCACTTGAGACTCAGCCCTGTCTTCTCCTGTGTCCGCTCCTTTCCTGGGGTTCAGCTGCCACAGTCCTGGTCCTCTACACCACATAAAGGTAGGCCCGGGGTCTTCCTGTGGTCCAGTGGTCCACTTCAGCTCGTCGCTTCACCATCCCCGGCAGCAAGTGTTACAATTGTCTGGATTATCGGTATGGTTTGGCATTTTCGTTTAATACTGTACGTTCCCTGTGCTTGGAGCATCCATAGGCTCCCAAGTAAACAGTGAAAAGGGGCCTTTATGGTGACATTTTTTATGATTTATTTCACAATATTGTGCTGCCACTAATTTCACAGCATTTTTGTGACATCTGCCCGGAACCACAGACTCAGGATGGCTGTGACGGACAGACTATGGTTAAGCTGCCCACTCAGCAGGATCCCAAGAACTATGAAACCTTTTTACTGGATTTACTACAGGGTTCAGAAGGTCGCTGCCTATGGAAGGCTGCAATCCGGAGAAGAGTAGTCGTCAAGCAGTGTCAAAACCAGTAGGTACAAATGAGGACAAAAACGGCAAGCAAGAGCGAAGTCAGGAAACCAGGCCAAGGTCAAACCAGAGATGGGAGAGAAGTACAAAACAGACAGGAGAGTAATCAGTGAACAGACAGAGGTCAAAACATGGGGATCAGGATTCAGGAGCAGGGTGTGAACCAAAGACCAGCAGAATACTATAAGTCTATATCTGGCGACAACCAGCAGACTGGAGGAGGAATAAGGAGAGTGTGGTGCCTTCCCATTGGCTGTGGTTGAAAGGGGGTAACTTCAGCTGGAAGACACACGCCACCTACAGTCAGCCTGTAGTACTGCAGGTCCCAGGGAAACCCAGCTTAGTGGATGGGTGGAGCCTGCGCCCACCAAAGGTACCGGTACTGACTTCTCCCCTATCACCAGCATCACCCACGGCAGGAATACGACGGTGCGTGGTGACCAAAGCAGAAATCGCAGGAGCAGACTCTGGTGGGGACGTGACAATTTTACAGGCATCATTATTATTGTCACCATAGAGCATCACAAGGTAAATTCCCAATTAGTATGTCTTTGGAGTATGGGTTAACCACAGTACCCAGAGGAAACTAACACAAACAAAGGAAGAACATAGAAACACCTTGCAATTGTTGTCCTTTGAGGGATTTTAACCTATGAGTTCAGCTGTGCAAGACTGCAATGGCAACCACTGAGCAATTGTGCAAGCAGTCGACAATCTCGTGATTGGCTTGAACCAATATACAAGCACCATTTCTCATTATGGCGTATGGCACTCACAGACAGCTACGCTCCTGACACATTCCCATGGGTATTATTGTAGAGTACCCCTTTCTAGAGCCGGTTGGTATATGCTCTCCTTCAATAATGTATTATTTTGACTTCCACTTTACACATGAGCAGACTTGTCTTAACAGCCATAAATATGTCCTGCGAGCACTGAGCAGAAGCAATTGGACAGTGACAGTAATTATGTTGCCTCGATGCAAATTAAAATAGCTAAACATTAAATGAGACACTTAGCTAAAATCCAGATGTAGATGTGGTGTTCTGTAGATTCTACGTGCCAAGATAATGTCTTCGTACAGTGACAGAGGAAGGCAAGCGATTCCTTTTTGTTACCACAATGTCTAAGACATGAGCCTGAGATGTACTGGGTTGTGTCCAATAAGACATATAATACTGTCACTACAAATTGTGCTCTATGGAGATAAAGTTCTGTCTTAATAAATTTGTCTTGGAAAAAATGGAAACACAACTATGGCATCGGTGAATTAAGGTCACTGAAAATCAATAAGAATATACTCTAATATACTCTAAAGGGCACTTTACATGCAGCGATATCGCTATCGATATCGGTTGTGCACCACGGGCAAATCGCTGCCCGTGGCGCACAACATCGCTTACACCCGTCATACATACTTGCCTAGTGACGTCGCTGTGCCGGCGAACCGCCTCCTTTCTAAAGGGGCGGTTCATGCGGCGTCACAGCGGCGTCACTAAGCGGCCACCCAATAGAAGCAGAGGGGCGGAGATGAGCAGCCGCAACATCCCGCCCACCTCCTTCCTTCCTCATTGGCGGCGGCTGCAGGTAAGGTGATGTTCCTCGTTCTTGCGGTGCCACATGTAGCCATGTGTGCTGCCGCAGGAACGACGAACAACCTGTGTCCTGCAACAGCAACGATAATCGTGAAAGGAACGACGTATCAACGATTAGATAAGTAATTTTGATTGTTAATGGTCGTTCGTGCGTTTCACACGCAACAACGTCGCTAACGAGGCCGGATGTGCATCACGAATTCCGTGACCCCAACGACATCTCGTTAGCGATGTCATTTCGTATAAAACGGCCTTTACCCTAGGTAGACCACCATCTACTGACTGGATGGTCTGTTATAATACCCATTTGGAGATAGTGGTTTCCAGTTCCTTTGGATTGAACTACCGAAAGGTTTAAGACATCACTAAGGTAGCCTTTTTCTTTTTTGGAACATGTTGAGAAAAAGGCTAGTCTGAAGTCTGCAAATGTGATAGAGGAACAAAAACGTCTCCATGGTGCATCCCCTTGAAACATGAAATATGATGTCCCGAACTTTAGCCAGGCCAGCAGAGTAGGCAGTGGAAAAATGTCCAGTTTCAAGAAAAGGTAAGTGTGATGTTTGACATCACAGAGTAGTAATAATAGTCACTAGGTGGCGCTAGATAGAATACTGGACACTATGTGGCGTAATATAAGGTTTGTCACTAGATGCTGCTGCAATCACCAGCATACAAAGTGAACATAGAGAAAGTCATACAAGCCAAGATCAGAAACCAGGAGGACATGACAACACACAGGGAGCAGGTAGAAACAAAGTCAAGACACAGGCCGAGGATCAAGATACCAGGAGAATACGTATGGGATACAAGGAGCAGGCAGAGACGAGGTCAGGAGGAAGTCCGAGGTCAAAAGCCAGGAGGTAGGGCAAGGGGGGTGGGCAAAGCCGAGTTATTAACAGTCCAGGGTCGGGAAGCCAAGATCAGAACCAGACACAAACAGGAGCTGAAAACACTTACTGCAGAACCAGGCAATATGACTGGCATCGTTCCAGGTGAGCATGCTCCCTGATAAAGCAAAGCAATTACCCAAAATGAGGAGCGTGTGAGCAAGCCCCTCCCAGCACCAGCAACAGACCTGTTGCAGAGAAGCAACTTGTCCTCAGGAGTGGAAAACAGCCGAGCATCTCAAGGCAAAAGGCTCTGCACAGAGAAGCATAACAGCACGTCATGGCACATGCAGTGCAAATCGGAACCATGACAGTAGGTTGAAGGCAGATTTCAATTTTGATATTGTTCTGGAAAAAAAGAATCTATAGGCCTATGGCCACCAATAAGTGAGACTAACCGCGCATTGGTTTATAAAGTTCCAATAAAAGGGGTTGTCTCACTTAGTCATAAATGAGCTTCAAATCTAAAGACAACCCTCTGTGAGCCAGAACAGAAAATAACATTGTAGGCTCAACTCTTGATCTGCCGTACATTTACCATGGACTGCCATTTATCCACATAGCTACCTTGCAACACTATGTTCCTCCTAGAAATGCCCGGCCACAGTTTAACCAAATGCAATTCCCATTTTCAAAGAGAATGTCTCTGATGAAACAACTTTTTCAAATTCTCTGGTTGAGGCTGTAAAATGTATACTTTTTGAAAAAGTTTTTTTTAGTAGTGAATTGGATTCAACCATGATCTCACCATATTTGCTATCCTTCTTCTTACAGCTACTCTAACATTTTTAGAACAATCTAAGGTGTTATTATTTTTGATGTTCAGTGACTACAATGAGCACAATCCACCAGAGTGCACCACCTGTAATAATGTACTGACCGCAAGCCCTGAACTTAACACCACACTAGAAGTAGCTGGGCAGCATACCTGACAATCCTAGATGCCTCAAACCCAGCTGGAGGACTACATAACCTACAAGACAGAAAGTGAAAAGAAACTATCTTGCCTCAGAGCAGATTTCCCCAAAGAGAATAGGCAGCCTCCCATATGTACAGATTGTGAGCAAAGATGAAAAGATATACACAGTAATGCGGGCTTTACACGAGACGATATATTGTGCGATATGTTGTCGGGGTCAGGGTTT
Organism: Anomaloglossus baeobatrachus; assembly: GCF_048569485.1. Taxonomy (NCBI): domain Eukaryota; kingdom Metazoa; phylum Chordata; class Amphibia; order Anura; family Aromobatidae; genus Anomaloglossus; species Anomaloglossus baeobatrachus. Next base: position 45,115,223 of record NC_134353.1, on the reverse strand, counting down.
TTGTGACGCACATCCGGCATAGCGCACGACGTCGTCTCATGTGACACCTCTGAGCAACGCAGTATCGCTCACAAATCGTGAGTCGTGTACTCGTCGTTAACTTTCATAATATCATTTATTTTCATGGGTGCAGGTTTTTCATCGTTTCCGTGGCATCACACGTTGCTCCGTGTGACACCATGGGAACGATGAATACAGCGTACCTGTGTCCCACGGCACCTGCCGGCTTAATAGAAGGAAGGAGGTGGGCGGGATTTTTACATCCCGCTCATCTCCAGCCCTCCGCTTCTATTGGCCGGCTGCCGTGTGACGTCGCTGTGACGCCGAACGTCCCTCCCACTTCAGGAAGTGGACGTTCGTCGCCTACAGCGAGGTCGTCCGGAAGGTAAGTGCGTGTGACGGGGGTTAAACAAGTTTGTGCGCCACGGGTAGCGATTTGCCCGTGACGCAAAAAAGATGGGGCGGGTCCGAACGTTCGTGCTATCACATGATAGATCGACTTGTGAAAAGCAGGCTTTAGAGCAAGATGGAGCAAAGAGAGGCCGCACTATACTAAATACGAAAGACAGGATAGGGAACTCTTGCGGACGGTATGAAAAAACCCTATCAAAACTTCCTAGACGGAATGTGCAAAAAAGGAGGTATAATCTAATACTCACATGTTCACAATCCGTACAAGACTCTGGTGAAATTGTAGGAAAAAAATAGCAACTACCCTGCTGACTAACCCTTGCTAAAATAAACAGCAAAGACTGACTAGGAAGAAAAATCTTCCTTATCTGAAGGCACAAACAAAACAGGATACGATACAAAAAAACCCCTTCAGAGATAATTCACAGAAGCATCAGCAAAAAACACACAAAAAGTATGAAGCAAAACCATGAACTTAGCTTAGCTTGGCAGCGGGGAAGTCAGAGGCACAAGAGACAGATTCCTATAGTCTCAGGAATTTCAGTCAACTGGCAGACATAAACAGCCAGCACATACCTATATCCAAAATCAAGGTTTGAGCTGCAAACCAGGTGTGTAGAACTGGGGAACAGAATCCAACCACTAACCTCAACGACCACAGGAGGGAGTCCAAGAGAGGAACTCCACCAGACAGTATTCACAACACTAAGGCCCCCTTCACACATGTGCGTGATAAAAATGCTCATATTTCACATTCTGTGTTGAAGGTGCATATGGCCATACATGTGCCATGATTGTGGCCCATGTGTTTTCATATATAGCACATGGAGATCAGGAATTTTCTACTCCCCAGTCCCCGTACTATTGCTTCTGGGTCCGCGGTGCAGTGAATATTCATGAGCATAATGAGTGGGCCTGGAAGCAAGTGATAGCAGCACCGAAGATCACAGCGCTAGAGACAGGTGGGTATAGAAAACCATTTTATTTCAAAGACACTTGCTTTTTCTGGTACACAGCACATTGATATCACATGAATCACATCAGTATAGGGTCCGTGTGACACCTGTGCTGCCGGAGATAAACAGACTTGTCTCCATGCAGAACACATGGATGCCACATGGACACACATCGTGAAAAAACATGGATGTGTGTGCAGACCCATTACCGTAATTTTAATGAGTCTGCGTTTGTCCATGTCTCCGATAGGTATGAAAATGTACGTCATATGTACCGGAATCACGGATGTGTGAAGGAAGCCTAAGGGGCAGAACATGTTCTCATTGTCAAGAGTTAGGTGGCTTTTCAAGAAACCAATTTAAGTTTAGTCAAACCATCTTGACAACTGTTTTCGGGATCCTTGCCGGTCCGATCCTAACTCTTACCGGTAGAGAGAAGATACTTGTCGACTGGATGAGATGCCTCTTCCATACCGATTCTTACCAACGAGGTACAGGTGGAAAGTCTAACAATTAATTTCAGGTTTAGTTTAGGGAGATTGTGATGTTCAAACAGATATATTGATGATATTCATTCATTCTTGGAATTATTTTGTAGAATAAATTGTACTGATTTTAACAACATTTTGAAAGTTTGTGAATTATTTAATTTTTTTTTATTATGCAGTGCTTGGAGACCACAAAAACACATTAATATGGGTTTGGAGAAGTTGTTTTTCCAGGTTATTGATCCATTATGAAATGCTATTTACTATCGAGGAAAGTTCACTCCATCTAGACACTATTCACTGGCTAAAAGGAAATGACCAGCTGGCCAAAGGGACATCTAAGTAGAATGAATAGTGAAATTTCATTGTGATAGACTAAATAAACTTCTTTTATGATGTGCTAACTATTCTGTTAGTACTGTATGTAAAATATTTGCGTTTATGGATGAGCAATTCGATTCCCGGGACCCTGATCCATCAGCCATCTTGGTCATCATCGTTGCAGCATGACGCACACATATCACACCAGGATGGAGATGCTCAAGAAGGAGTCGGGGATGCCGGCACATAGGACGCAGCTGCAGGGCTCGAATACCGATGCAGCTGCCAAAGCCGGCTCCTGTAACTCTCAAAAAATATTAAATCATCTATGAATAGATAATAATGAAGCAATATACATCGAAAATGATTAAACAAGCAAAGGCCACCCCAGACATTAGGAAGCAATCATGGGGCAGCCGGTTGTTAGTCAGAAAGAATAAAGTGAAGGTCATAAATAGGTAAATAATGAGAGCAAAGCCGGCCAATGGGACAGAATCAATAGCCTAGCGAGCGGTAACGGGCAAGGTGATTACATAATTGCCTACAGGTGTCACTAATCGAGTCTGACAGGAGCTCCTGACTCCTCCGTAATCCATTGACTGTGGTTGACAGCTAATAACGCCGCTAGGGGCTGACGGCTACAGCAAAGCACAACCGCTATTAACTAGAACTCCAATTAATTTTCTGTATCATTGTATGAAAAATAACCAAAGAGTATTTGTTATGCAAAAGGGAAATTATGCAAGAAAGACATTGAAGAAGGGGTGGCGGTGGGGAGACAATAAGTCAGCAGAAAAAACGTAAAAAAAAAATATATATATATATATATATATATATATATACTGCGCAAAAAAATAAAGGGAACACTAAAATACCATTGTGTTGTTTAAGTGTTCCCTTTATTTTTTTGAGCAGTAAATATATATCATAAAAAAAGGAAGGAGGAACAGAATATTTTTAAAATACAATGTTTTAGAGTAATTTATTATTACTATTATTTTTATTAACATTATTATTATTATTATTATTAATAGTAGTAGTAGTAGTAGTAGTAGTAGTATTATCCTCCAAGCATGGCAAAATTATTAATTTTTTAACAAACTTTATTACTTTATAAAGATGAGTGGATAAGTCCACAGAGGATTGAGTGTGCGTTGAAAGTACTAAAATTCACAGTTTTGCGCAAATTCAGACATTCTGAGATTTGATTTGCGTTTGCTGAGCACCATTCCTGTAGAATGAGAGAGCAAGCTAATCTCATTTTACATTTCCATGAAGAATAATAAGTCTGTAGAGTGTAAGCTCTTATTGTCAGAGGGGTCCTCTCTCTTCCCTGTAGAGTGCAAGCTCTTATTGTCAGAGGGGTCCTCACTCTTCCCTGTAGAGTGTAAGCTCTTATTGTCAGAGGGGTTCTCTCTCTTCCCTGTAGAGTGCAAGCTCTTATTGTCAGAGGGGTCCTCACTCTTCCCTGTAGAGTGTAAGCTCTTATTGTCAGAGGGGTCCTCTCTCTTCCCTGTAGAGTGTAAGCTCTTATGGTCAGAGGGGTCCTCTCTCTTTCCTATAAAGTGTAAGCTTTATGGTCAGTGGGGTCCTCTCTCTCCTATAGAGTATTAGCTCCTTTGGTCAATGGGGTCTTCTCTCTCTCTCCCTTCCTTCTCTTCAGTAGAAAAAAAGCTCTTATGGTCAATGCGGTCCTCTCTCCTACAGAGTGTAAGCTCCTTTGGTCAGCGGAGTGTTCTCTCTCTCTCCCTCTCTTCTGTACAGTTAAAGCTCTTATGGTAAGCAGGGTCCTCTCTATCTCCATTGTAGAGTGTAAGCTCTTATGGTCAGCACGGTCCTCTTTCTCTCCTGTAGAGTGTAAGGTCAGTGGGTCCTCTCACCAACTTTCTTCTGTGGAGTGTAAACTTTTATGTTCAGCGGATCCTCTCTCTCCCCTGTAGAGTGTAAGCTCTTAAGGTCAGTGCGGTCCTGTCTCTCTCCTGTAGAGTGTATGATGTTATAATCAGTGGGGTTCTCTCTCTCTCTCCTGTAGAGTGTAAGTGTACCGCCCCGGGGCTCGGCCGGCTGCCAAGCCGCTCGGATCCGTGCTCGTCGGTGGGTGGCTCGAGCTCTTCCCGGACCCGGGGGTCACGTTGCTCTGAAAGGGGTTTGGCGCTATACGTAGGTACTTCGGTGGGGAGATCTACGGCCGAAGCCGCGGTGGTTTGTAGGAGATTTAAGTTCGTGACGCCACCCACGGGTTGTGGTGAATGGATGGACACCACCGCTGCCGTTGACTAGGCTCCCGGGGACAGTGTTGTGCAGCTTAGTGTTGACCCCTTCCGTGGGTAGGGGGATGATGGTCCCGGGGGCCCGAGGGAGGTGCTGAGGCGAGGGGATGTATGCATGCTGGGGTGTCGGTGCGGTGCGGTACTCACTATGCCAAACACGCTGGAGTCTCTGGTAAACCAAACAAGATGGTGAATGGTGCCCGCAGCCGGCTGCAGTTTTCCCCTTAACAGGTTGGTGGTTTCCGCCTTTCTCCTGCACCTTGCTTATGTAGAAATCACGACTCCTATGCCTGAGCAACGGTAGCCCTCTCCCCGGCTTGATATGTGTCGGGAGAGCCCTCTTTGCCCGCAGACGCTGGCCCCTCGGGTCTCTATGCTGGGGCGGTGGCTTTACCCCTATGGTTGGGCTGTTGTCTTCAGTCGGGTCTTATGTGGGAAAGGTCCTAAAGGCCAGTCCTCAATCAGTTGATTTGACTCAGCCCGGTTGTTTCTGGGCCTCGTACTGGGTCTGAGTACCCCTCCTGGTGCTCCTGTTTCCAATCGGTTTCCCGGTTCGGTACCGGCGGGCCACCGCCCGTCCCCGTTCCCTATGGTTCCACCGGCTGTAATCCCAGTTCCTGCAGGCGGCCACCACCATCTGCCTCCTTGCCAGAGGTGACTGGGCTCCAACCCAGACACCTGTGTAGCCTATGGCAGACCTAGACGCAGGTCTGCCCTTGAACTTCACTCCACTCACAGTCAAGACTAGACTTCAACTACTGTTTTTCCCGCCTCCGGGCCTGTGAACTCCTCGGTGGGCGGAGCCAACCGCCTGGCTCTGCCCCCCTGGTGTGAGCATCAAACTCGGAGGGTGGTGACAAGGGTTTTGATAGTTTGGCTGTTGTCACCTTTCTAAGGGGGGGGAAGGGGCGTGTGTGCATGGGACTACCTGGGACGACCTGGCTAGTCCAGGGCGTCACATAAGCTCTTATGGTCAGTGCGGTCCTCTCTCTCTCCTGTAGAGTGTATGATGTTAGAGTTAGTGGGGTTCTCTCTCTCCTGCAGAGTGTAAGCTCTTATGGTCAGTGGTGCTCTTTCTCTCTACTCTTCACATGTATTTTCTGAGAAATAACAAGTTTTCCAGTATGGAAATTTGTATTAATTTAATGGAAATTGATTTTTTTATTTTTTAATTTGGCTCATCTCTGTTACCTTTTCCCCCAGCCACTATTTTACTTCGATGTACATGGCCAGTTCATATTCCTTTTAAAATTTCTTCCAACTGCTGCTCAGCAAATATATGTATTCAAGGAGTCTGTGTACAAGTCTTTCCATGTTTGAACCTTTCTGCTCTCAAACCCTGTTTCAGGCATATTTCGCATACTGTTATTGATTAAATACAACATAGGGATAACTGCTGAGCAGCAGTTAAAAGTATCTTCTAAAGGAGCATGATGTGGGCATTAAAAAAAGACCTAGCCTAATGTTTGAGAGAAAGACGTTAAATAAGGTAATGAAACATCATACAAAAAAAAAATATAACTTTGCAATGTCTGGAAGATAATGAAATATACAGTATGCTGCTACCCAACTTTAATTAGTTGAAGAATTCTACCAAATATATTCTCGTTAAGCATATAAAACAACTTTCTTAAGCATATCAGTTGCTTCCAATTATTTTCTGAACCCAATCAATCCTTACCCTAAGGGGGGTGGTCAATAGAGCTAATTGTATTCCTCTATTCACCCTAACATTCAAAGTGCACCCCAAGATCTTGTCCTAAAAGACAAAACTTCTATATGTTGCACTAATGAGGGCTTAGAAGTCTGAAACCATTATAAAGTATTTTAAATTAATGGAGGGAAATTATTATCCCTTCTTAGCAAGTTTTCTGGTGTCAAATGTTGCAAAATATGTCACAAACATTAATTTAGCATAAATCTTTTTTTACCCCATAATATTCCTAAAAGGTGGCTGGAGTTTAGCAAAATAGGATGCAGGATAGGGATGAGCGAATCTTTTAAAATTCAAATTCACGGACTTCGCCAAATTCTCCCCCAAAATTAAATTTGCGGTGAATACATTTTCATAAATTTTACTACTGGAAAGCTTGTAATTGCACAGAAAATACATGGCAGGCACACAAGAGAGAAACAGAACCCCACTGACCATAAAAGCTTACACTCTACAGAGGAGGGTGAGAGAGAAAGAGAGGACCCCACTAACTATAAGAGCTTACACTCTACAGGAGAGAGAGGATCCCACTGAACATAAGAGCTTACACTCTACTAGAGAGAGAGGACCCCACTGATTATATGAGCTAACACTCTACTGAAGAGAGAGGACCCCACTAACTATAAAAGCTTACACTCTACAGGAGAGAGAGGACCCCACTGATCATAAGAGCTTACACTCTACAGGAGAGAGAGGACCCACTAACTATAAAAGCTTACACTCTACAGGAGAGAGAGGACCCCACTGACCATAAGAGCTTACACTCTACAGGAGAGAGAGGACCCCACTGACCATAAGAGCTTACATTCTACAGGAGAGAGAGGACCCCGCTGACCATAAGAGCTTACACTCTACAGGAGAGAGAGGACCCACTAACTATAAAAGCTAACACTCTACAGGAGAGAGAGGATCCCACTGAACATAAGAAATTATACTCTACAGGAGAGAAAGAGGTCCCCACTGATTATATGAGCTAACACTCAACTGAAGAGAGAGAGGACCCCGCTGACTATAAGAGCTTACACTTTACAGGATAGAGAGAGATTGGACCCCACTGACCATAAAAGCTAATACTCTACAAGAGAATGAGATGATCCAGCTCACCATAACAGCTCACACTATACAGGAGAGAGAGGATCCTGCAGATCATAAGAGCTTACACTTTGCAGGGGAGAAAGAGAGAGGACTCAGCTGACCTAAGCGCTTACACTCTAAAGGGGAGAGAGTGAGTGGACCCCGCTGACCATAAGAGCCTGCATTCTACAGTAGAAAGAGAGGAATCCACTTAACATACAAGCTTACATTCTACAGGAGAGAGAGAGAAGACCCGGCTGACCATAAGAGTTTACACTCTACATGAGAGAGAGGACCCTACTGACCATACGCTTATACTCTACAGGAGAGAAATAAATCTGCTGACCAAAAGAGCTTACACTCTACATGAGAGAGAAAACCCTACTGATTATAAGAGCTTACACTCTACAGGAGAGAGAGAGAGAGAGAGAGAGAGAGAGAACCCCACTGACTATAAGAGCTTACACTCTATGAGAGAGACAGGAACCAGCTGACCATAAGAGCTTACACTCTACAGGAGAGAGAGACACCCAACTGACCATATGTGGTTGCACTATATAAAAAATAAAAATATACCTACCCATCCTTTTTTCAAGTCTGTATCTTCATTCTCTCCCTCCTTCACTGGTGCCATATCATCCTCTGTCGCCTTCCTGCTAACACTCCCGCACCTATCCAGTTCATCTTTACCTCTGCTACCTGATTAATCCACCCCTCTCCTCGCTAGTCCTGCTCTCAATTCCCCAAAGTATCCAGTTCAAACTACAAATGTTGACTTACACAGCTGTCTAATCTATCTTCTCTGTACATCTTTGGAGTAATCTCCTAATATCTTCCTATATGTATATTTTGATGCTCAAGATATATCCTTCTCTCCTCCACACCCAATCGTCTCCAAAACCTCTCCGAGTGTTTGCCATTTTCTGAAATTCTGTGCCCCAACACATCTGATTACCCTCCCCCATTTGGTACTTTCAGACAGAACTTGAAAACCCATATCTTCAAGAAAGCTACAGCGTGCAATGGCCCCGCTGCCACCTCACCACTACCAAAGCTGCTGAAACCCCTCAAACCCACTGTATCCTCCCCTATATTCTCTAGTCCGTGAACCTGCCAGGTCCGGCATTGTTAGTTTTATCATTGTAACTTAGATTTGGATTTTGTAAATAAACCCCTTTTACATGGATAGAACCATGAAAGCAATGCTAGTCTAAAGATAAAAAATAATAATAAAAATAACCCAGTGGCTCTAGAGATGGAAAGCGACTTTGCTGTACAAACTGTTCTCGACTGGAAACCGCTGATCTATGATGTCCCACTTTAGAAGGTATGATAATCTGTGGCGCCTCTGAGGCTTCAGATGCCACAGAGTTGCAGTATTCGCCTTGGGTAAAGAGGGGGTAAATCACTGGTGTTCCACATTCACACTTTACATAAAGCTTAGGAGCCTTCTCTCTGGGGAGCTGTCCTAGGGTAGGAAAGGGTCGGCCATCATGAAGCTTGGAAAATCCCCGGTCACTAGGACAACCAACTAGGGGGCGGGTTCCACTTGGGGTAGAAATAGGAGCAAACTCACACAATCACTAGACAGTCTACCAGGGACATCAGTTCTGGGACACCATCGCTTTCTTCTTCTTTCTTCACAGGGCCTGGGGCTGGGGGTGTAACGTTCAGCCCAGGTGCCTCACAGCTGGAAGGGCAACTCTGAAAAAGGACTTTCTGCTTCTTTCCAACACCAGTGACTTCTCTTAACTTATCCGGGCATTGGCAGAGCCCATCACAGTGGGTGACCAGTACTAACCGGGTGAGCAGCACAGCACAAAGAGTGAGTAAAGACACCTGGAACCGCAGCCATAGACTCTGACTCTTGATTACCGGCACCGCCGCCCGACGCCTCGACGCCAAACGTCATCACTACTTTCCTCATCATCCTCCCTGGGGCCTGCTCCACCTGTGGGGAGCGATACCATTCCTGGCTGCTACTTCCATCTGCCCCAGAGGACAGCGACAGCAGCAGCAGCTAAATCCCTAGCCGTGTACTACAGGTGGCGTCATGACATTCATCCTGCTACTACTCCGACCATCTCCCTCTTTATTGGTGTACACCTCAGGGCACGAAGCCGGGCAGGCCACCGTGACAATCCAGAACATCACACCAGCCCGGTGACCAGTAACTCAGGTACGAGACACCCCCGTGCCTGAATCCCCCTGCCCCCTGGGTGCTACATATCCACTTCATGTCATAGCTTCAGGGCATTATGGGGAGGTCCATACATCTACACAAAATAATATTTGCCCACTCTCTGATTCTTCAGCAGTGTTGGAAATGGGTACGTTTTTTTTTTTGCGAAACGCAAATCAAATCTCAAAATGTTCAAATTTGCAAAACTGGAAATTTCACTCGAATTCGATCCTCCGAGAATCAATTCGCTCATCTCTAGTGCTGGATTACACGACCACGAATGATCTACATTTTTAGAATCTATTTTAAAAACTTTCAAAAACTTGAACTCTCCGTGGTTTTACTGACCCATAAGTGGATCAACCGAGTTCTGGTAAAACCATTTCTCCGTAGGATGTAGAGCCGAAGACTGTTGGTTCTGCTTTGATCCCATTATATACAAGCACTTTGCTGGCCATTTGCGATGTGTTGACTTTAATAAAGCATGTGATTTTTTTCACCCGAGCCTTTAAGCACCATCCACCAACTCTTTCTTTGTCTATTAGATGAAAACTACAGCAATGGCTTTTTTCCCGTTTCTAAAGTTGACAGAATCTTTAAATGATGAATGGTCTACTTAGCTTCCAAATCTTTACTGGTCAATAGAAAATCCTTCTTAGACTGAAACGTCTGAGGTTTGTTGGATAAATTACATAGCAGTGTTTCGCTGTTTGAAATAACTGTAGATATACTAGATCAAGCATGTAGGATTAGCATGGCAAATATAGGGATAGAGTGATGGCTTAAAAGCGTATTCCACTTTTTAGAACTCCAGGGAATTCCGCCAGTTACACCGTTATCAATTTAACGTCAGAATTATTGCTACACGGGATTGACCTTGGGTGTTTTGCAATGCGGTGCATGCGTGCAATGAGAAGCTGGGAGTAATCATTATGCAGTGGACTGGATGAAAATACCAGGAAAACCCTACAAATTAGGATAAGACAAAAACACCTTGGAAACTTCTCAAAATTCTAAGTAACAACTCAAGTGCATTTCTCTTTAGAAACTTACAAAAATGATATAATTAATGATAACTAAGAGACTGAGAGTCAAGTTTTTTTTAAAAAGACTCATATTAGGAAATATGATAGTATTAACTTATAATGGTTGGGCGTGCTTGGCATTGCTTGATACTTGATCGAGTATCGGGGTGTTCTGGTACTTGCGGTGCTCGTCCAAGTATCGCGGGTGCTCGGATGTGTTGACCGTGAAACAGCCAACACAAAGCACAGGCTCGCTTCACTGCATAATATGAACAGGCTCCACAAGGAGAGCCATTCATAGTCTATGAGTAGCTGTCACTGGGGGTTAAAATAATGTTTTTGGATGTAGGTTGTAAAAAAAAAAATAAATAAATAAATACTAAACCTGCCCTCCCTTCTCCGGAAATGCTCTGTATATGGCTAGTTGTATGTGCGTGGAGAGCCAAACTGCCCAATTATTGATTCCATAATACTCGTTACTTGAATTGAGCCCTTTCAGAGCGTCTGACCTGCTTGGCTTGAATAACGAGCACCCGAGCTTTTTAGTACTCGCCCATCACTAGTAATTGCCAAAGGTTCATTCTTAAGTAGTGATGGGCGGACCTGGACTGTAAAGGCCACTTTACACACAGCGACATCACTAGCGATGTCGCTGGTGAAAGCACCCGCCCACGTCGGTGGTGCGTCACAGGAAAATCGCTGCCTGTGGCGCACAATATCGCTAATGCCTGTCACACGTACTTACCTGCCTAGCAACGTCGCTGTGGCCAGCGAACCGCCTCCTTTCTAAGGGGGCGGTTCGTGCGGTGTCACAGTGGCGTCACTAAGCGACAGCCCAATAGAAGCGGAGGGGCGGAGATGAGCGGCCGGAATATCCGGCCTACCTCCTTCCTTCCTCATTGGCAGCGGCCGCAGGTACGATGTAGTTTCTCGTTCCTGTGGTGTCACACATAGCGATGTGTGCTGCCGCAGGAACGACAAACAACATCGTACCTGCAGCAGCAACGATATTTGAGATTAGAACGACGTGTCAACGATCAATGATAGGGTGAGTATTTTTGATTGTTAACGGTCGCTCCTGCATTTCACACGCAACGTCGTCGCTAACGCGGCCGGATGTGCGTCACGAATTCCATGGCCCCAACGACATCTCGTTAGCAATGTTTTTGCGTGTAAAGTGGCCTTATGGGTATGTGCGTTCTATTTCGCAGCATTTAAGTCACTGCATGTGCGTTTCAAAACGCAGCCGAAAAGCCGCATTTTGAAACCATTGTGCATGCGGAATTCATGCGTTCTGGATGCTTGCTCTGCCATAGACAGAGTGGGAAAAGCATCCGGAACACACAAAAGAAGTGACATGTTGCTTTTTAGAATGCAGCGTTGTGGCAAAATATTTCAGCAGCCGAAACACTGCGTTCTAAAACGCAACGTGCAGATAAAATTTGCACAATCTTCATAGATTGTGCTGGGGACGCAGGAAGCATGCTTTTACGCTGCAGTGCAGAACGCAGTGTAAAAGCATGAAAAAAGCACACGTGCACACACAGCCTAAGAGGTACTTTGCACGTTGCGACATTGCTACTGCGATATAGTCGGGGTCAAATCGAAAGTGACGAACATCTGGCGCCGGTAACGACGTCGCAACGTGTAAAGCTTAGATGCACCGATAAACAATCACAAAGCGTTGAAAATCGGTGATCTGTGTAGTGTCGGTCATTTCCATAATTTCGCTGCAGCGACAGGTACGATGTTGTTCCTCGTTCCTGCGGCAGGTACACATGTGTATGCTGTGTATGAAGCCGCAGGAGTGACGAACATCTCCTTACCTACTTCCCGCCTGCAATGAGGAAGGGAGAAGGTGGGCGGGATGTTTACATCCCACTCATCTCCGCCCCTCCGCTTCTATTGGCCGCCTGCCGTGTGACGTCGCTGTGACGCCGCACGACCCGCCCCCTTAGGAAGGAGGCGGGTGGCCGGCCAGAGCGATGTCGCAGGGCAGGTAAGTGCGTGTGAAGCTGCGACGGGGGCGGGAACTATCGCGCTCAGCATCGCTACAATTGGCTAGTGATGTCGCAGCATGCAAAGAACCCCTAAAAGTCCGGATCCGCGCGGTTTACAATGTTCACGAGTGCCGTGCCTGGAATTCTCAAGGAATTCCAGCTAATGATCCGGAACTAGGGAAATAAAAAAAATTAAAGGAAAAATAAAAAAAATAAAAATGAAGCAAGCGTTTCATACTTACTGCTCTTGCGGCCTCTCATTCTTCTTCGAGGGTTTATTATTGCTCATCCATATGTACTGCTTTTCCGCCCACTAGCCTTGGTAAGGCCGAGCTCACATCAGCGGTATTTTGCCGCAAAACCGGATCCGTCACAAATGCGTTTCAGTTCACTTCCAATGGAATCGCAGCAAGATGTGGTCACATGTGGTTGTGCACGACGCACGCAACCGCATGTGACCGCGTCTTGCCGCGATTCCATTGCAAATCAATTGAACTGAAACGCATTTGTGATGGATACGGTTTTGCCTCAAAATACCGCTGATGTGAGCGCGGCCTAAGAATGAAGTGCTTACTCTATTCATCTATCCCTTCTACCACTATTTTTAATTTCCCGATTATAGTCCTCATAGACTTGTATGGGGACCAGCATTTGGCTAGATAAGGCTGCTTTCACACATCAGTTTTTTGCCATCAGGCACAATCCGGCAAAAACATGAAAAAATGCATCCGGTGGCCGGATGGAACGTTGAAGTGAACGTTTTTTGTCTCCGGCAAAAAAACAGATCACACCAGATCCGGCGCCATACGGCTTTTTTATAATGGAAGCCTATGGGTGCCGGATTTGTCATCATCCGTCATATGCCGGAAACCAACGATGGATCCGGTTTTTGTTTCTGGGCATTCCCAGACATTGTGCTAATAGTCTCTCTCTCTGTTGATGTGTCGGTCGGTCTGTTGGTCTTTCTTTCTGTCGGTCGGTCTCTCTCTCTGTCTGTCGGTCTCTTCCTCCTTTATACTCACCAATCACCGGCGCAGCGCTGCACGGCTGTCACAGTGCTCTGGCGGGTTTTCCTCTTTTGATTATTATTTCATCTCGTATTCCCTGCTTTCCCCACCCACCGGCGCCTATGACTGGTTGCAGTCAGACATGCCCCCACGCTGAGTGACAGCTGTCTCACTGCAACCAATCACAGCCGCCGGTGGGCAGGTCCATATAGTGCAGTAAAATAAATAAATAAATAATTTTAAAAAAATGATGTGCGGTCCCCTCCCCAATTTTGACATAGCAAAGGTAAAGCCCCACGGCTAAAGGCTGGTATTCTCAGGATGGGGAGCCCTACATTATGTGGAGCCCCCCAGCCTAAAAATATCAGCCAGCAGCCACCCGGAATTGCCGCATCTGTTAGATGTGACAGTCCCGGGACTCTACCCGGCTCATCCCGAATTGCCCTGATGCGGTGGCAATCGGGGAAATAAGGAGATGGCAGCCCATAGCTGCCACTAAGGGTACCGTCACACTTTAGCGACGCAGCAGCGATCCCACCAGCGATCTGACTTGGTCAGGATCGCTGCTGCGTCGCTACATGGTCGTTGGTGAGCTGTCAAACAGGCAGGTCTCACCAGCGACCAGTGACCAGCCCCCAGCCATCAGCGACGTGCAAGCGACGCTGCGCTTGCACGGAGCCGGCGTCTGGAAGCTGCGGACACTGGTAACTAAGGTAAACATCGGGTATGGTTACCCGATGTTTACCTTAGTTACCAGCGCACACCGCTTAGCTTAGCGTGTGCAGGGAGCAGGAGCCGGCACTGGCAGCGTGAGAGCTGCGGAGGCTGGTAACTAAGGTAAATATCGGGTAACCACCTTGGTTACCCGATGTTTACCTTGGTTACAGCTTACCGCAGGCTGTCAGACGCCGGCTCCTGCTCCCTGCACATTCAGGATTGTTGCTCTCTCGCTGTCACACACAGCGATGTGTGCTTATCAGCGGGAGAGCAACAAGAAAAAAAACAAACCAGGGCTGTGTGTAACGAGCAGCGATCTCACAGCAGGGGCCAGATCGCTGCTCAGTGTCACACACAGCGAGATCGCTAATGAGGTCACTGCTGTGTCACCAAAAACGTGACTCAGCAGCGATCTCAGTAGCGATCTCGCTGTGTGTGAAGTACCCCTAAGGGGTGCTTCACACATAGCGAGATCGCTACCGAAATCGCTGCTACGGCACGGTTTTGGTGATGCAACAGTGACCTCATTAGCGATCACGCTGTGTGTGACACTGAGCAGCGATCTGGCCCCTGCTGCGAGATCGCTGCTCGTTACACACAGCCCTGGTTCGTTTTCTTCAAAGGCGTTCTCCCGCTGTGACACACAGATCGCTGTGTGTGACAGCGAGAGAGCGACGAATGAAGCGAGCAGGGAGCAAGAGCCGGCATCTGGCAGCTGCAACAAGCTGTAACCAGGGTAAACATCGGGTAACCAAGGTGGTTACCCGATATTTACCTTAGTTACCAGCCTCCGCAGCTCTCACGCTGCCTGTGCTGCTGGCTCCGGCTCTCTGCACATGTAGCTGCAGTACACATCGGGTTAATTAACCCGATGTGTACTGTAGCTAGGAGAGCAAGGAGCCAGCGCTAAGCAGTGTGCGCGGCTCCCTGCTCTCTGCACATGTAGCGATGTTATGATCGCTGCTGCGTCGCTGTGTTTGACAGCTAAGCAGCGATCATAACAGCGACTTACCAGGTCGCTGTTACGTCACAGAAAATGGTGACGTAACAGCGACGTCGTTGTCGCTGTCGCTATGTGTGAAGCACCCCTAAGTCCTAGGTTAATCATGGTAGGCGTCTATGAGACACCCGCAATGATTAACCTGTAAGTGAAAGTAAATAAACACATTGTCATGATTGACTCCTGGCTCAGCTGGAGCTGAGCCTTTTTTTTAGTTTCACTTCTGATGCAGGTCACGATAGGGGTTAATCCTTCCTGCCTCGTTCTGGAGGTCAGGCTGCTTTATTAGGGCACTGTTTCTCTTGGACTTCGCCAGTGATACTTCTGGCTCTGCTGTGTTCTTCTCTTGAGTGACCTGTTGTCTGCCCTGCCCCCTCCTGACCTCCATGTTCACCTGACCTGTTAACCTCCTCTGTTGTCTGTTACCATCAGTGTCTCTCCCGCTGTCTCCCTGTTCGTTCCTTATCTGTTTACCTTAATTCTGTCTTGTCTTCCCACTCCCCCTCACTTCTAGGCTCTGATTTCACAGCTACTGACGATTTGCTTCCCTCTGACTACGTTTAGACTTTGCCCTTGTGTATTTACAAGACATCATGTTGTGACACGGCTCTCTGATGATTCTACTGCCATCTGGTGGGCTTGACTAGTATTACAACTGCTAGGGAATTCACTACTCTTACGTTTCCTCCATTTTTACGCCCCCTAGTGGTTTACCAGCTAACTACCTTCTCAGGTAGTTTCAGGTATCCTCTCAGTCCCACATTACTGCGCTGTACTGCTATTGTACATCTTAGAGTACAGTGTGACACACATACACTTGAAAAATCCTTTATTTGAAATAAAAGACAAAAAACACCCTCTTTCACCACTTTATTAACCCCCAAATACACCTCCAGGTCCGACGTAATCCACACAAGGTCCCACGATGCTTTCAGCTCTGCTACATCGGAAGCTGACAGGGGGCGGTAGTGCCAGTGTGTGTGCGGTGATTATGGGGCGGTAGTGCCGGCATGTGTGCGGTGATGATGGGGGCGGTAGTGCCGGGGTGTGTGAGTTGATGATGGGGGCAGTAGTGCCGGGGTGTGTGCATTGATGATGGGGGCGGTAGTGCCGGGGTGTGTGCGTTGATGATGGGGGCGGTAGTGCCGAGGTGTGTGAGTTGATGATGGGGGCGGTATTTCCGAGGTGTGTGCGGTGATGATGGGGGCAGTAGTGCCGGGGTGTGTGCGGTGATGATGGGATCTCTCTCTCTCTTGGCATGAAAAAGAAAAAAAAACCAAATCCGTTTTTTGCTGGATCCGTCGCATCAGTTTTTACACTATCTGCGATGGATCCTTTGCATCAGGCACAAGCCAGATTGTGTCTGATGACAAAAAACTAATGTGTGAAAGCAGCCTAACCGGGATCAATTCAGGGCTGGAACAGGGGTTATTTTTTTAATCTGGTTAGACCTGCAGGGTCCGGTTATCTGCAATTCCGCCCTTCACTAGTCTGAAGGATATTTCAAACTCCAAAATGTAATCTTGTCTTCTCTCCTAATCTCCATTATAGAGTCAACTTTTTGATTTAATAAGAGAACTGTGTAGTATTTAATTTGTCCTGTGGGGGAGCTGCAGGAAAACGGCCAGTACTAGACATTAACGAATGGTCCGAATTGTATTTCTTGCCCATGGGAGAAAAATTGCAGCATGCCCAAATGTCTGCCATGTTTAAGATGAGACTAGACCATTCCATTCTGTAGTTATGTAAAATTAAATTGCGTCTCATTCAGATCATCCATATTGCATTTTTTTTCGGGATACAACTGTTAATAGAGGAAATTACCGTATTTTTCGGACTATAAGATGCACCGGACCATAAGACGCACCCTGGTTTTAAAGGAGAAAAATAAAATTTTAAACAAAATATGTGGTCATGACACACTGTTATGGGGCGATGATCTGCTGCTGACACTGTTATGGAGGTAATGTCTAGAGTTGAGCGCTGTTCGAGGTTCGAGGTTCTCCAGTTCGCGGTTCGAGTGATTTTGGGGGCTGTTCTAGATCGAACTAGAACTCGAGCTTTTTGCTAAAGTTCGATAGTTCTAGATACGTTCGAGAACGGTTCTAGCAGCAAAAAGCAGGGCTTTTTACAGCTACAGTGTGCAGGAGCCATCGCTGGCAGCCTGCCAGAAGCTGGTAACCAAGATAAACATCGGGTATCCAACCAAAGCGCTTTGGTTAGTAACCCGATGTTTATCCTAGTTACGTGCAGGAAGCCCACACTTCCCCGCTCAGCTCACTCCGCCCCCTCCTGCACGCGGCATGTACGTGTACACACACACACACACACACACACACACATGGTCCCGCTCGGCTTACCTGCGGTGATGAAGTCCCGACCTCAGCGCTGTCACTGTCCTCCATGGCCGCCGCTTGTCACATCACCTTCTCTCGCTTCCGACCCGAGACTGACTAGCGGTGACGTCATGGGCCTCTCGCGATACTTGGTGTGAAGGCGGCGGTCATTGAACTTAGTGACAGGGGCTGTCAGCAGTGCTGGAGATCAGCGCAGGTAATGTACCTCGCTGACAGCAGCACTTGTCATGCCCTGCAGTGACCTGGGCTGACCCATTGATGTTAGCTCAGGTCACTGCATTGCTCTCCCAGCCAATGGGGAACATTCTGCTCTTCATTGACTGGGACAGTGTGGATCGTCATGGCAACCCCTTGGATTACACCAGACCTGGATTTGTTTTTCTTTCTAACAAATTGGTTAAAGAGGGAATGTTTTGGGGAGTGTTTTTTCAAATAAAAATGTGTTTGTCGTCTATTTTTTTTTATTACTGACTGGGTTAATGATGTCGGGTATCTGATAGACGCCTGACCTCACCAACCCCAGGGCTTGATGCCAGGTGACATTACACATCTGGTATTAACCCCATATATTACCCCGTTTGCCACCGCACCAGGGCGTGGGATGAGCTGGGGCGAAGCACCAGGATTGGCGCATCTAATGGATGCGCCACTTCTGGGGCGGCTGCGGCCTGCTATTTTTAGGCTGGGGAGAGTCCAATAACCATGGACCTCCCTTGTCTGAGAATATCAGACCCCAGCTGTCTGCTTTACCTTGGCTGGTGATCCAATTTTGGGGGGACCCCTACGTGTTTTGTTTTTTTTTAATTATTTATTTAATTTAAAATAACAGCGTGGGGTGCCCTCAGTTTTGGATTACCAGCCAAGGTGAGGTTGCCAGCTGTGGCCTGCAGGCTGCAGCCGTCTGCTTTACCCTAGCTGGCTACAAAAATAGGGGGAACCCTACGTCATTTTTTTTTTTCATTTTTTTGGCTAAATACAAAGCTAAGCACCCCTTAGTGCCACATGAAAGGCACCAAAGGGTGCAAAATTACAAAATGCAGGAGAGTGGGACATTATGTGTCTTTCTGCCATTATAATGACAGAAAACACTGATATGAAGTGCACAAGCACAAGAAAATCACCAGAGCGCTCTACGCTGTGAAAAGCAGTAGAAAATGGCACTGGAGTAAACATGTGACCGCCTCATGTAGGATGAAGCTATGGATCCTGGGTAAATTTATGCATTTACCCTCCTTCAGTTTTTTTGCAGTACACAAAAAACGGAAGGCACACGGATGACAAACAGATGACATACGGACCGTCTACGGAACGGAAACGGATGCCATACGGATGCACCCGTGAAAAAAAACGGACTGTTTTTTGCAGACTGCAAAAATGGATCGGTCGTGTTAATGTAGCCTTATTCTGATCTGCCGTTTATAAACAGCAGGCAGAAATAAGAGAATAACGCCCCCCCAGCATCAGAAAATCTCTGGGGTTTCAGCGCTAGCTGAGACCCTGGAGATCATGATTCAGGACGGTTTTTCCGGTCCCCGCTCACGTGATCACAGGTATACACCGTACACCGATGATTACGTTACAGTAAATGACAGCGCCGGTAAAAAATTATTTATCTCCCATCTGGCATGAACAAACATGATAAATCTCCTCCCCGGTCCCCTCCGGTCCCCCGGTGTCGCCAAAGTGCCCCCCCGATGCCCTCCCAGAAATCCAAGATGGCCGCGCGCACAGCAGCGCGCCGGCCGCATTCACCCTACTCCTCTGATTTCTGTTGCATGTGCCATGACACATGCGACAGAAAACTCCTCCCCAGGCCCTGCCAGGTCACCCCCTATAACCCCACCGGTGTTCCCCAGTGTCCCACGGTACCTGTGCAGCGTTGATCCCCCGCGGCCCTCTCCTTCACAATAGACGCTGCTGCATGCACAGTGCGGCTGTCAGCTCAGCTTCCTGTGTTCAGACACAGTGAGTGGTGGTTATGCATCTGTAAGCTAAATGGGCGAAACGGTGGCTCAGTGGTTAGCACTGCAGTCTTGCAGCGCTGAGGTCCTAGGTTCAATTCTCACCAAAGACACCATCTGCAAGGAGTTTGTATGTTCTCCCCGTGTTTGCCTGGGTTTCCTCCGGGTTCTCCGGTTTCCTCCCACACTCCAAAGACATACAGCGCTATGGAATTAATAACGCTATATAAATGAATAAATTATTATTATTACTGCAATGCCCTGCTCATGAGGTAAGGAACATAATTGATCAGGAGAGCTATACTACATTTCCAAATGGAGGGGTTTGCTTTTATAGTTGCCCTGCTGAATGACTACCAAACATGAAAGTCCGTTATACGCCACAAGAAAACACATCTAAATAGCGAGCTCTGTTGTTAAGTATTCATTCAGCTGGATAACTGGACTTAAAGGGGTATTCCATCTCCAAGATCCTATCCCCAATATATAGTAGGTGGAATAGCAATAATATCAACAAATACCAAAATTTGGAAATGTAGAATAGTTCTCCTGATTAGGCATGCCCGTACCTCATGAGCAGGGCATTGCAGCTTTGGTAGCAACCATTACGACATGGACTCTGCTGCTGTGGACCCGGGGAGAGTGAGTGCAGATTCATTGCACCCACACTCCTCACATGAAGGGTCTGCACTCCTAGAAAATGGGGGATACGTTCCCTGAGTGTCTCCCCCCCATATTCTAGACGGTCCAGAGTCGTCGTGGGACCCCTTTATTTTTTTTCTTACAATAAATTGGTGAA
The DNA here is from genome assembly GCF_048569485.1 of Anomaloglossus baeobatrachus. Lineage (NCBI taxonomy): Eukaryota > Metazoa > Chordata > Amphibia > Anura > Aromobatidae > Anomaloglossus > Anomaloglossus baeobatrachus. The sequence goes on along the minus strand of NC_134353.1, from coordinate 45,094,941 downwards.
AGAGGAAATGTTTTGGGGACTGTTATTTCAAATGAATTTCTTTTGTCGATTTTTTTTTGTTATTACTGACAGTTTATAATATTGGGTATCTAATAGACGCCATGACATCACAAACTGCTGGGCTTGATGTCAGGTGACCTTACAGCTAGTATCAACTTGATTTATTACCCCGTTTGCCACTGCACCAGGTCACGGGATGAGCTGGGGTGAAGCGCCAGGATTGGCGCATCTAGTGGATGCGCCACGTCTGGGGTGCCTGCGGCCTGCTATTTTTAGGCTGTGAAGGCCCAATAACTATGGACCTTCCCACCCTGAGAATACCAGACCACAGCTGTCCGCTTTACCTTGGCTGGTGATCCAATTTGGGGGGGACCCTACTTTTTTTGTGTAATTATTAATATTTATAAAATAATTATAAAAAAAGAGCCTGGGGGGACCTCCACATTGGATCCCCAACCACGGTAAAGCTGCCAGCTGTGGTTTTCAGGCTACAGCCGTCTGCTTTACCCTAGCTGGCTATCAAAAATGGGGGGACCCAACGTCATTTTTTTTTAACTATTTTTTAAATAGAAAAAATTAATGGGCTTCCCTGTATTTTGATTGCCAACCAAGGTAACGCCAGGCAGATGGGGGTGGCAACCCATAGCTGTCTGCTTTATCTGCGCTGAGAATCAAAAATACCGCGGAGCGCTACGTCATTTTTTTTAAAGATTTATTTTTACAGCACTGTTATGTCCAGCAATCAAAATACAGGGAAGCCCATTTTGTTTTTAGTTATTTAAATAAATAATTAAAAAAAATATATATGGGCTCCCGCTGCATTTTTTGTATTGCTAGCTAAGGGTAATCCAAGCAGCTACTGGCTGCTAACCCCCACTGCTTGGTGTTACCTTCACTGGCAATGGAAAATCCAGGGAAGCATTTTTTATTTTTTTTGCCAAAAAACTACAAAAAAAGGACGTGAGCTTCGCCATATTTTTGTATGCTAGCCAGGTATAGCAGGCAGGTGCTGGAAGAGTTGGATACAGCGCCAGAAGATGGCGCTTCTATGAAAGTGCCATTTTCTGAGGCGGCTGCAGACTGCAATTCGCAGCAGTGGAGCCCAGAAAGCTCAGGCCAACCTGTGCTGCGGATTCCAATCCCCAGCTGCCTAGTTGTACCTGACTGGACACAAAAATGGGGCGAAGCCTACGTCATTTGTTTTCTAATTATTTCATGAAATTCATGAAATAATAAAAAAAGGGCTTCCCTTTATTTTTGGTTCCCAGCCGGGTACAAATAGGCAGCTGGGGGTTGGGGGCAGCCGTACCTGCCTGCTGTACCTGGCTAGCATACAAAAATATGGCGAAGCCCACATAATTTTTTCAGGGGGCAAAAAACTTCTGCATACAGTCCTGGATGGAGTATGCTGTGCCTTGTAGTTCTGCAGCTGCTGTCTGTCTGTATGGAGAAGAGCAGACAGCAGCTGCAGAACTACAAGGCTCAGCATACTCCATCCAGGACTGTATGCAGAAGTTTTTTGCCCACCAAAAAAATGACGTGTGCTTCGCCATATTTTTGTATGCTAGCCAGGTACAGCAGGCAGCCACGGGCTGCCTCCAACCCCCAGTTGCCTATTTGTACCCGGCTGGGAACCATAAATATAGGGAAGCCCTTTTTTTTTAATTATTTCACTTATTTCATGAAATAATTAAAAAACAAATGACGTGAGCTTCGCCCCATTTTTGTGTCCAGCCAGGTACAACTAGGCAGCTGGGGATTGGAATCCGCAGCAAAGGTTAGCCCGAGGTTTCTGGGCGCCTCTGCTGCGAATTGCAGTTCGCAGCCGCCCCAGAAAATGGCGCTTTCATAGAAGCGCCATCATCTGGCGCTGTATCCAACTCTTCCAACAGCCCTGAAGCCGGGTGGATTGTTGGGTAATAATGAGTTAATACTAGCTTTGTTTTACTAGCTAGTATTAAGCCAGAGATTCTTAATGTCAGGCACGTTTGACCCGGCCATTAAGAATCTCCAATAAAGGGTTAAAAAAAGACACCACACAGAGAAAAAATACTTTAATAGAAATAAATACACAGACACATTAGAGACTCCATCTTTATTACCCCGTCAGCCCTCCACGATCCATGGTCTTCTGTCTTTCTCGTTCAACAAATGCAGCTCTGCTACATCACTGCTGCATGGGGGAAGACGCTGCTTCCCGTGGAGCATTCACTCCGTGAAAGCTGCACGAGAAGCAGTGTGCAGCCTTCACTCCGTGAGTGATCAGTGCTGCTGGCTGTTAGCGGTCACAGCGGTAACGCTGACAGACACGTTACCATAGCAACGGTGCTCCTGGAGCCGCGGTTAGCGGTGACGTCACCGCTAACTGCGTTGCTATGGCAACGGTGATCTCCGCTAATGACCGGCTGTGTCAGCCGGTCCCTAACGGAGCGGGGAGTCGACCGTGTGCTACAGCATGTCGCCGGTACACGGCGATACACAAATGTGCACCGTGTACCGGAGAGATGCACTCGCAGGTCCTACATGACGCGTCATAGTCATGTGACCAGTCTGTAGCCAATGAGATAATAGCCACGTGACTGGTCACATGGCTATTTTGACGTCACGATAGGTCCTGCATCAATGCTGGCAGTGCCGGTCACCAGAAGGATTCAGCGATCATCGGATGGAATAGCGGCAGTAGACAGAGTGCAGGAGGGATCGCGGGGACCGGTAAGTGTTATGGCAATGTTTATTAACTGTATGTGTACATTTATAATGCATTTTTATGTGTTTGTGATTGCCTCCCATTATAGCCTATTGGTTCGAGTTCGGTTCGTCGAACGTTCGACGAACCGAACTCGAACGGGACCTCCGTTCGGCGAACCGAACTCGAGCCGAACCACGGCCAGTTCGCTCATCTCTAGTAATGTCCCCAAATTCTCTGCTAAGATACGCCATTCTGGTAATGATCCTCCTGCATTGTATATGTACCCCATCCTGGTATATGCCCTTATCCTGCTATATACTGGCATCCTGCTATATACCCCCATCCTGCTATATGCCCCCATCTTAATATATACTGCCATCCTGATATATACTGCCATCCTGATATATACTGCCATCCTGATATATGCTTTTATCCTGCTATATACCCCCACCCATCCTGCTATGTACCCCCCCACCCATCCTACTATATACCCTCACCCATCCTACTATATACCCTCACCCATCTTACTATATACCCCCACCCATCTTGCTATATACCCCCATCCATCCTGTTATATGGCCTGTATCTTGTAACCTACAAACAAAATAAACGTTTATTCTCACCTTTCCTCGCTCCATGTAGCGTTGCTCCTCCCCCTGTCTGTGGCAGCAGCAGCACTGCTGATCTGTGTGGAGCCGTCACCGGTCACTTCCCTGCAGCACCGCTCGTCCTTCTGTCTGCCGGTCAGCTGACCTGCGTAACTAGCGGCGCGCACAGTGATGATGTCATCGCTGTGCTCATCACTTTCTACACAGATCAGCTGACCGGCAGACGGGAGGACATCGCGAAGCTGCAGGGGAACGGTGAGTGTACCGTACTTATTCATTGCCCCCCGCACTGATGATGATGCGCGGGGAGCAGTGAATACAGCCGCACATGATCACTCCAGGCTGTAGTTGCCAGGGGTGATCACGGCCGGCTGTTTACTTTGCGCGGACCCCCCGCTCATCATCTCGCCCACTTAGCGGCTTCAGCGCTGAGAGATGATGGGCGGGAGGATGGGTGTGCATATGTAATGAGCGGGACCACGTGGTCACGGCAGGCTGCTACATCCTGCTTGTGCCGCCGATGACCCGCTCCACCGCAGCACCCTCGTTCCTGGCCGCAGCCCTATATTCAGACCATAAGACACACCTCCCACTTTGCCCCAACATTTAGGGGAAAAAAAGTGCGTCTTATGGTCCCAAAAATAGGGTATGTTTAGTCTTGATATTTTAATTTTACTGCATTTATTGACACATGGATGTCAATACAAACGTTCATTTTTCCGGCTTAAAGTCAGACCATTTTTCATAAGCTCTTCTGAGCCAGGCCAAAAGTGTGTGAAATGTCCGATTTTTTTTTTATTGAATAACACACAAATCCATAGCGTTTAAGGCCTTTTTCACACGCACATGTCTCCGGTACGTGTTTGGTCTGTTTCTTCACGTGCCGGAGACACGGGCACATATGGACCCATTAAAATCAATGGGTCTGCGCCCACGTGCTTGCTCTGCCATGGACCGTGTGTACGTGTGGAGCATACGTGTGTCCGTGTGCTCCACACGTTAACATGTCCGTTTATCTCCGACATCACGGGTGTCACACGAAACGCAAGCGGACAGCACAGAGGTGTTCCGTGTGTCATGCGCCGGAGAAAACACACGTGTCTGAGAAAATAAAAAAACTTTACTCACCTTCTCCAGCGCTGCTGTCTCTGCCACTGCTGTCACTTGCTTCCGACCCCTGCTCCTTATGCTCATTACATATTCACTTCACTGCAGCCGGAAGCTGCAGCAGCGGGGAGTCGGCAGGATCGGAGACCGAAGATCAGAACCACGGACAGCGACGCCAGGAACAGGTGAGTAGAAAGTTCCCGTTCTCCGTGTGTTATCACAGATACACACATGTCCTATAAACACGGCTCACGCAGGGCAATACGCACCTTTGACATGTCTGTGAATAACGTGCGTGGTTTTTCACGGACGTGTGCAAGAGGCCTAATAGATCTATCCACAGATCCATGAAAATCACGGATCCGAGTGTGCGACCCATGATCCTATTTTTATCCATGCTTGCAGATCAGATTTTGGCCTCACAAAACAATGCGTAACCATGAAAAATGGATGAAAATGGGGAATACTTCCAATTTGCTTCCGTGTCTCACAGATCCATTGTTTAGTGGTAAATTGGAATTGAAAAATTTGACCTTCCAGGGTCTTTTTATGGACTGTGGAGCAAATATAGCTCAAGGATGAGAAAAGAAGATGGATGAAAATGGGAAAAGCTTCCAATTTGCTTCCATTTTGCTTCCATAATTCATGGATCCATTGTTTAGTGATAATTTGGAAGAAAATCATGATCTTTCAGAGGTCTTTTTATGGACTGTGGAGCAAATACATCTCATGGGTGAGAAAAAAGGTGGATGCCGCTAAGGTGAAATCCGAGAAAAAAAAATGTCTTGTTTCTCTTGGATGGTGGAACACTGTCATGTGTACTGGGACAGGCTCAGGGCTAGCTCTTACCTTACCATCTGGGCCATGCACTTTAAACTGTTTTTTTCCCTTAGGCGTAGGGTTAATGCACTTTCTGATGCAGCAGCAGACTTGCTCAGCTGGCAGCAGTAAATCAAGTGCCAGCCGGGACTTAAGCCCTCTGCTTCCTGGACTTGTTGCTGGTTATTCTATTCAGTTAGGAGCTAGCCAGAGAGCAGAGAGGACATGTTGTTACTACTGCTGATATCTGCTGTGATTGTTGTAAGTTGCTCTATAACCACTACTTCATTTTCTTTGTAAGCTTACCTGTACACCTTTTGTTGTCCCCTGGTTAACATTTTTGGTGTGTATGTTTTTTTTTTATCCCCATCAGTTGTTCTGTGTTGGTGGGGTTGATAGTGCTCCTTCCGGGTCAATCCCGTGAGTGGCGGGAACATAGATGTTAGGGTCAGGACTGGAGACAGGGCCATGATGGAGGCTCGACCCTGTCTACCATAAAGTCTAAAGTCTACCATCGGAATAAGGGACAGCTCAGGGTGCCCAGTTGTAGGGTCACTGTAGGAGCCCTGTACCTTCCATTCCCCTCCTGTTACAAACACACACCGATATGGGAATGTAGCCATAGGTTTCAGTTTTTGTGTTTTACTTGCTATTTTCTATTTGTGACGCCCTGGCCTATCAGGTTTTCACTGGGTATTGTGCAATCTGCCCTTCTGTGCAATATCCATCTCCTCCTTGGTTACGGGTCCCTCACCTTTGGTATTGCCAAGAACAGCTAATCAAAATTCTAGGAACACTCTGCACCACACCCACCAGACACACCAGTGGACGGCCTGTGTGGAATAGGGTCGCCCACTTGGGGGGTTGGTTAAGGGGGGGTCTGGAGTGTTAGGAGACAGTTGAGTGTGCAGTGACTCTCAAGAGGAGAGGTCAGGAGCTGGGCTCCATGAACTACTAGGTGGCAGACGTTGGTCTGGGCCTGGTAGGAGCTGGATCCTGGTCGCATGGGATCGTGACAAGGGACACGGACTGCTGAGGAGGACAGCCGGCGGCCTTGTGCCATCACCGGGCAGGGGTCAGGGCACGACGGGGTACGTGGACCCTAGGTCAAGGAGTAGCTTCAGGCGTCCTGACAATTTACCCGACGAGGACGGAGCCTTCAAGATCCGTTCTCCACCCGCTCCAAAATCGGGGGTACTAGCACAACGAGGGAGATAGGACTTTCCCACTACACGGTCCAGAAAATCCCAAGCGTGAACCCTGAGAGCAAGCTCAACCAGTTAGCCATACTGGGGAGCGAGACCCGAGTTAGTTTCAGGCTAAAGGGACCAACTAGAAGACAAGGTGCCACGGGAAAAGGTCACAGACTAACAGGCAACACCAATGGGCACGGGACTCAGGCGTGCTCCCTCTCAGCGGCAGCGGTGTCCAGAACTTTGGTTTACTACAGTTGTCAGTGTCAGCGTTATTGGACTGAGTGAATATGCAAGTGAATCTTCCCGTCCCAATGGCACATCCCCGTCACCATCACCGAGTCCCCGGGGCCTTCCCCCTACCCGTGGAGGGGTTAAACACCTAGCTGCCCACACCATCGCCACTAGGTACTCCCAATTGCAGCGGTGTTACTCCACCTTATCACGCACCACGGGTGGCGTCACAAACTTTCCACACCATCCCCTGTACATAACTCCCCTTGGTTTGGGGATCCGTGCCACCCCCGGGTCCAGAGCCCTCTCGAGCCACCGCGGATCCAGATCCGAGCAGCCCGGGGCAACACATATTTCTTTAATATACGTTATTTAAATGATCCCACATGTGAAAAAAAAAATAAAATAAAACACCAAGGGTAAAGTCACTGCATAATGAACAGAAATACAAATTCAATCTAAAAAAGAGCAAATTCTTCTTGGTTTGTTCTAAATTCCATGTACATGTATAAAGTTTCAATCAGGACCTATTACCTAAGCTCTTTTCTCTGGCAGGAAGCACACTGGAATTTGATAAAGAATTTATGATTAAGTAAGCCATTCTAACTGTGTAGCAATCAACTTAATTGTGCTTGTACAGTATATTAATGTGATTGTTCATTTTTTAGATCAAGATCCATTATAATGCCATCTTCTCGTAACTACGAGTGCCTGCCTGTTCCTACTTTTATACAATTCATTTTTTTATTATTATTATTTAATATGTTATTTAATCCCCTTTTAATTTTAATTTCAATGGCAGAAGGCTTTTGATTTGAGAAGGTTTAGACTATGAATAATCACAAAAACTTCAACATTCAGTCGAGGTTGAATACGACGTTGATTAAAACGACCTCTCGGCAAACAAGCTTCGTTAAGGATCTGAAGGAAGTTTCTATAGACAATAAGGTTTCCTTAACTTTCATGATATTCATTTCCATCTCCCCATTGAGATTGTTATATACAAAGGCAAATTTGTAGAAAAAGGCATTTCTTCAACAGGGGCTTAAGGCTACTTTACACACTGCAATATCGGTACCGATATCGCTAGCGTGGGTACCAGCACCCATCTGTTGTGCGACATGGGCAAATCGCTGCCCGTGCCGGACAACATCGCGCAGACCCGTCACACATACTTACCTGCCCGGCGACGTTGCTGTGACCGGCGAACCGCCTCCTTTCTAAGGGGGCGGTCCGTGCGGCGTCATAGCGACGTCACTGAGCGGCCGCCCAATAGAAGCGGAGGGGCAGAGATGAGCGGGCCCAACATCCCGCCCACCTCCTTTCTTCCACATAGCGGCCGGGAGGCAGGTAAGGAGAGCTTCCTCGTTCCTGCGGCGTCACAAATAGCGATGTGTGCTGCCGCAGCAACGAGAAACAACATCGTTATTGCTGTAGTAACGATAATTGAGAATGGACCCCCATGTCACCGATGAGCGATTTTGCACGTTTTTGCGACGATGTAAAATCGCTCATCGGTGTCACACGCAACAACATCGCTAATGCGGCCGGATGTGCGTCACAAAATCCGTGACCCTAACGACTCCGCATTAGCGATGTCGCAGCGTGTAAAGCCCCCTTTAGGCTATGTGCCCACGCTGTGGAAAATGCGTGGATTTTACCGTGGATTTCTCGCGGAAAAGCCGTGGATTTTCCAGAAATCTGGAAGCACAGCTACTCCCCAGCCATTTCTATGGCATTTGGGAAATGCTGTGCCCACGCTGCGGATTTTTCCGCAGCGGAAATCGTGCAGACTTTCGTGCGGAAAAATCAGCAGCATGTCAATTATTGTTGCGGATTTCTCCGCAGGGTCCCATATACTTACCTGCCTCACCAGAGTCACTTTCTCCGTCCGGTGTACAGGAGCGCAGTAAATCCAGGTACAGGAAGGAAGAGGTGGGCGGAGCCTGCATGAGCTCCGGTCATGTGACAGCCGGAGCTAGTTCAGGCCCGCCCACCTTCTCCTGCAGACGCTGAGGGAGGGACCCGGCTGCCGGAAAGCGAGGTGCTGCATGATGGAGGTAAGTATGAACTCCCCCGATCACTGCAGCACTTGTTCTGCATTGAGGATGCAGTGCCGAAGCCATGGTACTGTATCATCAATGCAGAATGCCCGCACCATATCCGGAGGACATTCCACAGCATGGAAACAGACAGAAGTTGTGGTGCGGTTTCCTGGGAGCTCCTGCGGAATGTCCTGCGGATATATCCACAGGACACTGTCCCCGTGGGCACATAGCCTTAGAACCCTTCGCTTAGAACCACCATACTATACAAACAAGAATGCAGCCATACAGTAGAAACAATGAAACCATGTACAGTATGTATAGTACCACTCTCTGGCAGATATAGAACCGCAATATCATACACATAAATATAGAGAACTGCTAAATGATACACACATATTTATACTATCTATGAATTTGAAATAACATAGAAGGAAAAGTGCACAGCACTGCTTAACCTTTCAAGAGGTAGTGAGATGATCCCATTTCACCACTAAGCAGTGTGGCTGTTGCTTTGTGACATCGGGCATAATCCTGAAAAAATTCCTGGTATGATGGAAGCTGCTGTCTCAACCGTGGTGCTATTGCCCAGACGAAGCCATCAATTCATAGAAAATAAAAGAGCGGGCAGCACTCTGCAGGTGTGGGTATGGACCCGTGAAAGCGCCCCTAGAGGTGCGAAACGGTACCATCGTCCTCGTGCTCCCCTCCCTCCACTCCCTCATGTCTGTTACACCTGTCAGCATCGAAAAATAAAGCTGTCTGAAGCTACCTGCAGAGTGCTGCCCGCTCTTTTATTTCATAATTATACTATCTACACACATACTTGCATATTCCATAAACATCCACACAATGCCCCATGTACACCGCGTGCAGAATTATTAGGCAAGTTGTATTTTAGAGGATTTTTTTTTATTAATGATCAACAACTATGTTCTCAATCAACCCAAAAGACTCATCAATATCAAAGCTTAATATTTTTGGAAGTTGGAGTGTTTTTTTTTTAGATTTGGCTATGTTAGGAGGATATCTGTTTTGCAGGTAACTATTACTGTGCAGAATTATTAGGCAACTTAAATAAATATATTCCCATCTCACTTGTTTTCACACCTGTCTTTGTCTGTCTCTTACCCTGTCTGTCTCTTTCCCTCTCTTTCCCTGTCTGTCTCTTTCACTGTCAGTCTGTCTCTTTGTCTGTGTCTGTCTCTTTGTGTCTGTCTCTTACCCTGTCTATGTCTGTTTCTTACCCTGTCTGTGCCTGCCTCTTTCCCTGTCTGTGCCTGCCTCTTTCCCTGTCTGTGTCTGTCTCTTTCCCTGGCTGCATTGTAACACGCAAACATTCCAATTAAGGGCGTGGCTGCGCATTCTTCTCAAGTTCTGGCTGCACTGTGGCTCCCAGCTCCATTCACTTTAATGGAGGCAGGTTTTTTGGTGAATAACTGTAAAGCACGGGTTTAAAATTTCCCCGTCAAAACATAGCCTATGACGCTCTCGGGGTCCAGATGTGTGAGTGTGCAAAATTTTGTGGCTGTAGCTGCGACGGTGCTGATGCCAATCCGGACATACACACACACATACACACATTCAGCTTTATATATTAGATATAGTATATATAAAAAAAGATAGCTGAGTGGACAATGTTTACAGAATACATGGATGAGGTCAATTGTCAGTTGGCCAGTGAGATAGTAGTAGAGTTGTGTTTACATTCTGACAGATTCTTTCTCATAAAAAGCAACATTTTCATTGGCAGAAACAGCCATAGGTTCAAACCAGCAATTATCATTGCTATATTTGATCAGAACACTCACAGTAGGTAAAATCATTTATCCTTCCAAAACCTCACAATCCCCAATCTTGGTACAATGAATGTTTTCTTCATAGAATCATAGAATGGTAGAGTTTTAAGGGACCTCAAGGGCCATCGGATCCAACCCCCTGTGAGTGCAGGCTTTCCTAAATCATCCCAGCTATATGTTTATCCAGTTTCCGCTTGAACACTTCCATTGATAGAGAGCTCACCACCTCCTGTGGTAGCCTGTTCCACTCCCTGACTGCCCTCACTGTCAGAAAGTTTTTCCTAATGTCTAATCTGAATCTCCTTCCTTTTACTTTCATCACATTGCTTCTTGTACTTCCTTGTGCTAATGAGAATAGGGTAGATCCCTCTGCGCTGTGACTTCCTTTCAGATAATTGTAGACCGCTATTAAGTCTCCTCTCAGCCTTCTCTTTTTCAAACTAAACATCCCTAGTTCTTTTAGCCGTTCTTCATAGGACATGGTTTGCAGACCTTCTACCATCTTGGTTGCTCTTCTCTGGACTTTCTCCAATAAATCGATGTCATTCTTGAATTGGGGAGCCCAGAACTGTACAGAGTATTCCAGGTGGGGTCTGACCAGGGCAGAGTGTAGGGCGATAGTTTCCTCCCTTGATCTAGATTCATTGCTTGTCTTGATACATCCCAGAATTTTGTTGGCCTTTTTAACTGCAGCTTCATTATGGTTAGAGATGAGCGAACCTTTCAAAGTTTGGTTCAACAATCTTTATCGAGTCAACCAATCACAGATGCTGTCTGGGGCGTGGTTTGACTGCATCCAATCAGAGATGCCCTTGGGTGGGGAAAATCAGTGATATGGATTAGGAATAATCAGCGGCCCCGGAAGCAGTTACAACTGCGGGGAGACTGTCGTGATTTCCCTAGCCAAATCACAGCCATGCCAATACTTCACATGGCTGTGATGGGGATGGGAGTAAGTTTTCTGCAAACAAACACTTATCGAACATTGACGACTTTTGAGCAAAGTGTTCGGTAAGCTGAGACCGAACGAATTGGCTAAGGCTCGTTCCGAATCTTAAATTGGCAAATGCGAACCAAACAGGTTTGTTCATCTCTAATTATTGTATGAAGGTAAGGGGTAAAGAATTTAGATCTAAATATAGGATCACCAATGTAGAATTATAAACGTTGGGAAACTGTACCTGTGGAAGAAAGGTTGTAGGTAAGTCAACAGTATGAAGTATCGAGAAAGCCATCCAATGACCTGCATCTCTATCAATTCGAAGAGGTATTTAGAAATATCTGTACTAGTCTGGTTGGGTCTTATCACAAGATATAAAATATTTTGTTTTGCATTTCCAGATGATTAATGCACTTGGATAGTCTGGATAGAGAGGTTACCAAGGACCTCCATTGGTCGTCAGAGATAGAAGTTGAAAAGTCGTTCTCCTGGACCTTATTTAATAAACTAATAATTCTAAGACTGTTTTTTTTAATATTTTTTGTTGTAAAATCAATTTCTATAACACTTTCCACATCGGTCTTACAATTCTGCTTCTTAGGGGTACTTTACACACTACGAGATCGCAAGCCGATGCTTGCGATGCTGAGCGTGATAGTCCCCGCCCCCGACGCAGCTGCGATCTCTTGTGATCGCTGCTGTAGTGAACATTATCGCTACGCCAGCTTCACATGCACTTACCTGCCCTGCGACGTGGCTTTGGCCAGTGACCCACCTCCTTCCTAAGGGGGCGGGTCGTGCAGCGTCACAGTGACTTTACACAGCAGGCGTCCAATAGAAGCGGAGGGGCGGAGATGAGCGGGACGTAAACATCCCGCCCATCTCCTTCCTTCCGCATAGCTGGCGTGAGCCGCAGGACGCAGGTAGGAGATGTTCCTCGCTCCTGCAGCTTCTCACACAGCGATGTGTGACGCTGCAGGAACGAGGAACAACATCGTAACATTGGTCCTTCCGAAATTATAAAAATGACCGACACTACACCGATGATACGATTTCGACGCTTTTGCGCTTGTTAATCGTATCAAAAACGATTTACACACTCCGATATCGACAGCGACGCCGGATGTGCGTCACTTTCGATTTGACCCCACCGACATCGCACCTGCGATGTCGTAGTGTGCAAAGTACCCCTTAGTCCCTTTAAATTGATTTGTAGCTGCTCACATTCTACACACAAAGGCCCATCCACCTGCAGCAAGTTGCTAAACTGCCCTATGGCTAGCACTCTTCAAAACTTCTGATTTGGAGTTTTGTTTTGACAGCTTCCTATAGCAAGGCATAGAGCATGACATGGAAGAAAGTACACCCGGAACACACGATCCAGACACTAAAATGAACGGCAATTAAGGGTTTGGATCCAGTCCTGCTTTTTCACTCGCATTGAGACTCTTCATCAGGGCTGTCTGATTCTCTACAGTCACTCGTCCTCCACGTCTAAAGAAATAAATCTGACTATCTTCTAGACTTTTTTTTGGCCTTTGAAAACCAGATTTTATCTTGTCTTTATTAAAACATGTCATTCAGCTCTCTCAAAGCAACTCTGACAGTCCGGCATTTAATTCCATCATAGAAATGTCAATTTATCTAGATGTGACTGTACTACTGAATCGTGACTTTTTCCAGCGCTACAAGATTTGACCAAAATGTTATAGTTTATATACATAGACAACATCTTCATATACATGTAACAAATTTAATAAGTATATTGCTTTATTTATATTGAACCGATTCTGGGTTACAGAAAATATTATTCTCCAGAGCTGAATTCATAGTTCTCTTGGGTGTCACTAAAAACATCCAAAGTATGATGTTAGACACTTGGAATTTCTACGGAGTATTTTCTTAAATTTTACACTTCCCAGATTGCAAATGATCAGAGCAAATTTACTGAAGAGCTTAAACTAGAAAGAGGTGTTGTGAAATTTCACTTCTGAAGCATTTAATGTTGTGAATGTAGCTTTGGAGTACAATACAGACTGTAAGGGTACCTTCACACTTAGCGATGCAGCAGCGATCCGACCAGCGATCTGACCTGGTCAGGATCGCTGCTGCATCGCTACATGGTCGCTGGTGAGCTGTCAAACAGGCAGATCTCACCAGCGACCAGTGAACAGCCCCCAGCCAGCAGCGACGTGCAAGCGACGCTGCGCTTGCACGGAGCTGCCGTCTGGAAGCTGCGGAGACTGGTAACTAAGGTAAACATCGGGTATGGTTACCCGATGTTTACATTAGTTACCAGCGCACAGCTGTGTGTGCAGGGAGCAGGGAGCCGCGCACACTGAGCGCTGGCTCCTTGCTCTCCTACCATAGCTACAGTACACATCGGGTTAATTAACCCGATGTGTAATGCAGCTACATGTTCAGAGAGCAGGGAGCCGCGCACACTGCTTAGCGCTGGCTCCTTGCTCTCCTAGCTGCTGTACACATCGGGTTAATTAACCCGATGTGTACAGCAGCTACATGTGCAGAGAGCCGGAGCCGGCAGCACAGGCAGCGTGAGAGCTGCAGAGGCTCGTAACTAAGGTAAATATCGGGTAACCACCTTGGTTACCCGATGTTTATCTTGGATACAGCTTACCTCAGCTGCCAGATGCCGGCTCCTGCTCGCTTCATTTGTCGCTCTCTCGCTGTCACACACAGCGATCTGTGTGTCACAGCGGGAGAGCGGCTTTGAAGAAAACGAACCAGGGCTGTGTGTAACGAGCAGCGATCTCGCAGCAGGGGCCAGATCGCTGCTCATTGTCACACACAGCGAGATCGCTAATGAGGTCACTGCTGCGTCACAAAAAGCGTGACTCAGCAGCGATCTCGGCAGCGAGCTCGCTGTGTGTGAAGCACCCCTAAAGGCCACTTCACACATAACAAGATCGCTAACGACGTTGCTACGTCACAGTTTCTGCGATGAAACAACGCCTTCACCAGTGATCTCGTTATGTTTGACACGTACCAACGATCCACCCCCTGCTGTGAGATCGTTGGCCGTTGTTGAATGTCATGGGCCATTTTTGGCTCGTTGGAGTCCTGCTCAGCAGGATGGATCTGTATGTTTGACACCTACCAATGATCTCGTTAACGACCTAGATGAGAACTTAAAGTGTGACACGTAGGCGTGTAGTTGCGTCACATTTTTCGCGCCCCCTCTGCACCGATTGGTTGGCGCTGAGAACAGTACTGAATTCCGATTGGGTATCGCTTCTGGCAAAGCTGGAGTAGATTTAATAAAAAAAAATCTTTAGCATTTTTTTCAAGACGTCTGATATTTTGAAGAACTCTAGTAATGTCTAAAATCCATGGTTGGTTGAGAAACGGTAATGTGTTTTTCCAAAAAAATGTTTGAATTTAATATATACCGAATACAGAGTAAGCCGGTAAAGAATGTGGTGAATTGTCTCCTGAGAGCTTTTTACCTCCACTTTCTCTAAGAATTCAAGCTCAATAGACACAAATGATGAAACAATGACACACGGATGATAGTCCGCAAGTGAAGACACAAAATGTAGTTTAACCATAAGAGACTAAAATACTATCAGGAAAATTGCAAAGTTACTCAACAGGTCTTAAAGAGGACTGGTCACAAAATATGTGATTTTTTTTTTTCTTTAAAGGGATCATGTCATGTCCTCCATGCCCTCCGAGCCAACAGCATTGATACCGGTATAACCAAATTCCCCCTGTAACCTGCCCTGTATAACGCTACTCACCAATATGAATGATTAAAAAATGCCTTGTAATCCATCTATTTATGCTAAGTAGGGCCTTGACTAGTCTCAGGGGCATTAGTTCCGCAGACTAGTAAGCCCTCTTTCCATGTTATCATGTCCCTGTGGGCCTGATAATAGGATTTTGATGAGCCAACGTCACCACCAGCTCTTTGAAATCTTGTCTCCATCTGTGCACCTTTCAAGCCAGGTGTACGCCACCTGGCTTCATTAGGCACACTGCACATGATTGAAGTTCAGAAAGCAGCTCATGTTTCCGTCTTCTGAACTTCTTAAACATATATATTAGTGAATAGCATTATACAGGGCAGGTTAGGCAGGGAATCTCATAGAATCATAGAATCATAGAATGAGAGAGTTGGAAGCGACCTCAAGGGCCATCTGGTCCAAGCCCCTGCGAGTGCAGGTTTTCCTAAATCATCCGAGCTGTAAGTTTATCCAGCTTTTGCTTGAAGATTTCCATTGATGGAGAGCTCACTACCTCCCATGGTCGCCTGTTCCACTCTCTGACTGCCCTCACTACCTCCCACGGTAAACTGTTCCACTCTCCGACTACCCTCACTACCTCCCATGGTAGCCTGTTCCACTCTCCGACTACCCTCACTACCTCCCATGGTAGCCTGTTCCACTCTCCGACTACCCTCACTACCTCCCGTGGCCGCCTATTGCACTCTCTGACTGCCCTCAGAAAGTTTTTCTTAATGTCTAATCTGAATCTCCTTCCTTTTAGTTTCCTCCCATTGCTTCTTGTACTTCCTTGTGGTAATGAGAATAAGGTAGTTCCCTCTGCACTGTGACTACCTTTCAGATATTTGTAGACCGCTATTAAGTCTCCTCTCAGCCTTCTTTTTTGAAAACTAAACATCCCTAGTTCTTTTAGCCGGTCTATATATGACATGATTTGCAGACCTTCTACCATCTTGGTGGCTCTTCTCTTGACTTGCTCCAATATATTGATGTCTTTCTTGAATTTAGGCATACAAGTATCAATGCTGTTGGGTTGGAGGGCATGGGGGACCTGAAATATTCGACTTTAACTTGGCGTAAATCCAAGTATGTTTCTCAGTTTGGCAATTTAATTTTGCTCCTATGCCTCTCTATTTTTTAGATATAGCCCCCTTTTTCCCTGTATGAAGACCAAGCCTATTTTCCAAGTGGGCATCGTTCTCAACTTTTCTGTGTGAGAGCTTTCTTGCAGATTATGTCCAGTTGGCTAAAAAGACTATATTTTTAAACTGGGAAGAGGGGGATTACATCTGAGGAATGGAGAGCCACTGTAATAAAAAATGAACAATGCTAAAGAATTTTTATTAGGTAAAGTTATATATTTTTGACAAAAAAACTGACAGTGAGGAATTTATTTTCCAAATATGTAGAATAGAGAGGGTATGTTAGTTTTAGAAAAATTTAGAGGTCCAACCTGCCTTAAATATCCTGCTGAAATTGTCACTAAACTAAACTTCTACTGTAGTATTTTGACCAAGAAAACCAATGTCTCTCATAACCGTTCTCTTTTTGATATCCACCAAACCAACCTTACCCTACGTAACGTGCTACTAGGTCTACTGATATTCTGCCTGAGAGATATGGTCCAAGATCTGCTGACAATGCTTCCAAGTTTACAGAAGTCTACTGAAAACATACACCTAAGAAATATAGTCAATGTTCTCCTAATATGCTCCCCCTAGGTCAGTGGTCTTCAGCCTTTCTGACCATGAGAGCCACAATCACCTCTGAGAGAGGATTGCGAGCCAAAATTAGCTCCCGCCCCTCACAGTTGTGACAACCAGAGCCCCCATTACCAGTATAATAGTCAAAGCTTTTCAATAGAAATCACCACACAGAGACCGTATACCAAAAATCAGGGGTTCCTACCTCCATTCTGATCTGCTCTTCTGTGTGGGGCTACTCACAAATGTCACCAACCGGAGACCTGCTCTTAATTTTAGTCTGCAAGACCTAATACAAATGCACCTAGATGGCAGACAGCCATGATCCACACATCATGGGCCAACAGGCCACATTTGGCTCCCAGGTCACATGTTGGGGATCCCAGCCCTAGCTAATAAACTCCGAAGACTGCTGAAACCCTCTAATGTCTGTTTACGTTACCTGAATTAACTTACTGGTTGAACTGGAGAAATCATATGATCTCAGGTCTCCTGAATGTCAAGAATTACTGAAACAAACCCAACATGAGGTCATCAAAGGTCCCATGTAAGTGACCTCAAAGTGAAGTTTACCAATGTTTCGGTGTTCCTGTCTTTGCAATCCCAATCATTTAAATCAAATCCTTCTAGCTTGAATTTTACCATGAGCTTTCACACTATAAAACCCATTACCAAATGGTGGAAAGAGTTAAAGGACAGAATAAATCCACAAGTGAGAACTGTTATGAGCAGAATGTAACTGTACAAAGCAACATTGCAGAAAAATGTCACCGAGTGCTGAAATTGTAGATATTTTTGCTGGCTAAGCTCTTATCCCTTCCAGCAAATAAATGTGTGTAGGAGCCTAGAAGATCCAATTCTGTTTACTTGAGTTTGTTTTCATGTTTTAGACAAAGGTGACAAGAGCAAGATTTTTTTCTTCTTCAAGTTTTTTTTTTCTTCCTTGACAGTTTATCTATCCTGCTATAATGTAATGGTTAGTCTTCTTGTTTTAATAATTACTGATCATTCATACACCATAGAAGAAGTTGAAAAAGACAACCACAAAAGTTAAATAAAATGAATAAATATAGGATCTATTTTGGGCAAATTAATTTATTTCGTCAAGTTGCTGTTCCATAGAATACAATTTAAAATTACCATATTTTTCGGAATATAAGATGCACTTTTCCTCCCAAAAATTAGGGAGGAAAATGAGGGGTACGTCTTATAATGCGAATGTAGCTTATCGGGAGGTGGAGAATGGGCGCTGTGCTGGCTTTGGGGGCTGTCATGGGGGCTGTGCTGACTGCGGTGGGGCTTGTGTGGAGCAGGGCAGTGTGGCGGGTGAGATGCTCTGTCGGCAGTGCGGGCTGCAAATAATGGTGCATGGAGTCAATGCGTGCGCATATAGAGTTCTCGGCTCAAGATATCATCTGCGCACGTCCCGTCTCCAGCCCATTGATCTCCGAGCAGCAGACTTAAGGAAAATGGAGCCTGGAGGTGGCGTGTGCGCAGATGAGATCTCAGCTTGTCATTAAGCTGAGAGCTTAATCTGTGCACATGCCAACTCTAGGCACCATTTTTTTGAAGCCCGCACCACCGACAGAGCATCTGTGACACCTGCCACACCACCCTGCTCCATACAGCTAGGACGGTGCCCACAGCCAGCACAGCCCCCACCGCAGCCACCACAGGCCCCACTGCAGACACTACAGCTCCCACCGTAGTGCCTGCAGCATTGCTCTACTTCAGTACCCTCCTCCGGTAAGACACCACCAGAGTATAAGACAGACCCCCCTCCCTTTTTTTTTCTTTTTAACTTTTTTAATCTCTATATTTGGGGTGCATCTTATAATATAAAAAATATGGTAAGTTAATATTTTTAAATTAAAATAACACATTTTTTAATAATGTCACTATAAATGCAGTAAAATGTAGTAATATAAGTGAAAAAATCAGCACATCTAAATGAGATTTTTCCTCAAGTCCCATCGGGAGTCTTAACTTTACTACCCAGAGTGTATTATTGTCAGCAATGTATTAGTAAATGCATTACATATGAAGACAGAGTATAAGGACACAGCTGCTTCTAAAGGGTGAATCTGAAATTCTTCTTACTACATAAACACACAAGTAGCAACCACAATAAGGACAAAACTGTAACAGGCTTCACCGCTATTGCTTTTTCTAGGCTAAGATCTCTATCTTACATTGCTTCTTGAAAAAGCATTTAGTAGAGTATTAAGTATTAGTAGTAGTATTAGTATTAAAGGACCAAAAGCTTTTTCTCAGTTATATATATATTCAAGAAAAAAGATATATATTCTGGTTTCATTGAAGTTCAAGACGTTTTCATGAACATGATACCTTCTCTTTAAGACATAATCCATCCAAACAGTGTCTGTTCGGACTAATTACATGTCGGGTGTAGGGATGAGTGGACCCGGGGAGGTTTGGTTTGGTGGGTTTAGTCGGACTTTAGATAAGGTTCGGTTTGGGACCCGGACTTGATCTGAACCTAATGGAAGTCACTAATTGGGCAGTTCAGGTCTTCGCTATGTAGCGCCCTTGAGACTGGTCGCTACAGGGTATTGTATTTTATGTATTTTATAGTGTCCTTCCATCCTGGGCATCAAGAGGTTAAAGTCTAATAGGTTTTGTTTTTTGCATCACACAGCCTTGCAAACACAGACAGTAGGTGCCTCACACAGAGACAAAGGGAATTTCCGGTGACCATAACAGCAGTCTGGGACATTTTTCAGGTGGAAGCATGGAGTAAGTTACAAAGCAGACAGTCTAGTTTCACTTTAGTTCAGAACGACTCCAGAGACCAGAGAGAGTGGACTCACAGTGAGGAGCTCCCCCTGGGAGCTCTCTCTCAGGGAGGCAGAACAGCAGAACAACAAGGTTCAGAGTGGTGCATACACCCCTCCCTCACCTAGGACCAGGCTGGTGAATGGCTAAGGGCCCTAAGCTGAGAGAGCGGATCCCGGTGGGTACTGAACACCACCAGTTAGTAGGTTCCCGATCCATTAGCCGGCAGAGACCTGGGATGGGAGAGGACAGCCACACGTGAGCACAAAAGGAGGGAGCCGACAGACTGCCCTACCAGACTTCGACCTCTGCCCTGCCTGGGATCGACCGGAGCTCATTACAGTAAAGACCAGCATCCTGGCTGCGGCACAAAAAACTGTAAGTAAAAAATCTGAAACCCACAACCCAGTGACTCTGACTCTGTTTGTCATTGCCTTGCGCTCCAGCAATTCCCAGTCCCCCCTTTCTTCCTCCCGGGGGCCGCTCCGACTGTGGGGAGCGATATCATCCCAGCTGCATCCCAACATCTTCCCTGGTGTGGTACCCTGCAGCGGCGGCCTTATCCCTGGCCTCACACCAGCCGACATCATCCGTTCCACTCATGGAGGAGGAAAGGCTGGAGGAAGGGTCCACAGTGGAGGATTCTGGGACCCCAGTCACCACCGTAACCAGTGACAACTTCTCCAGGAACAATCCTTGCTTACCCCTTTTTACTGTGCACCACGGGGCCACGGAACTGGGTCAGGCCACAACTTCTGCAAACCACTGGCCCGGTGACGGGTATACAAGGTATGGACTGAAGCTTTAATCTTGAGCTCCGTGGGGTGTCACAGCTACATGTAGCCAGTCATAAACAAAGCACTTCCGTAGGCGGGTGGGTGGCTTTTTTTCCATTTTGTTGTTTGGTGTACATGTGGCGCCCTGGACTAGCCAGGTCGTCACAGATAACACTCAAACACCCCCACCCCCATTAGACAGGGACACCAGCCAAACACAAAACCCTTGTTGCCTCCCCCCAGTGTCTTATGTCCACACCAGGTGGGGCGGAGCCAAGAGGTTGTTCCCGCCCACCGAGGAGTTCACAGGCCTGGAGGCGGGAAAAGTGTCAGTTGAGAGTTGAGTGTTGAAGTTTGAGGAGTGAGGAGTAAGCACTTGGGTGTCTGGGTTTGTGGCCCAGGCACTGACAGCAAGGTTGGCAGATGGTGGTGGCCGTCTGAAGGAGTGGTGGAGCAACGCGGAACAGTAGGACCGGGGTCGGGCCGCTGGGGTTGGCCCGCCAGTGCCGACCGGGGAGCGAAGTGAAGCCAGCACACACAGGCAGGTCCATCGGACCCCGACCAGGCTTGGAGCCGCCGACAATAGTCAAATCCGAATGTGACCGGAACCTCAGGGGTTTCCTAACAGCAAAAGTCCCGATTGAAGGCAACCGCCCACACCGTGAGGGTATACAGCTACCGCCTACGGCTAGAGACCCAAGGGCCAGTGCCTGCGAGCAAACGGGCTCCTCTGGTACCCATACACCGGGGAGCGGACTACCGTTGGGAATCCATAGTAGTCAACTGAGAACATCAAGGTGCAGGGAAAGACAGCCGCCATCACCTGTCCGAGGAGAGACACAGCAGCCGGCTGCAGGACCCGTCCATCCAGCCGTTTGGTTTACCGAGGACTTTGTACCTTTCTTGCTAAGTGAGTACACCCGTGCCATCCGGCACCGCGCCGCGCTGTCCTTGCGGCCCTGCACCTCACCGAAACTGCCTCCCCGTCTCATCATCGGGCCCCGGGACCACCGACCCCTACCCACGGAGGGGGAAAACAACATCCCAGCTGCTCCCTACCATCGCTCCCGGGATGGGTGGTGCCCATCTTCACCATGACCCGTGGGTGGCGTCACGGACGAAACCCCCCAAACCAACCACCCCTTTCACTCACGGGCGAGGAGTGCCGCTCGAGTCCCCGGATACGGCCCACCGCTCGAGCCACCGAGCAGCCGCTGCAGCAGCGCCGGACCCGAGCGCTAGCGAGAGCGCAGCAGCGACAGCGTCCTCCCCACCCGTGACACACACTTCACCCGATCACGCTGTTATTACCCCCAGTGCGAACCGATCAAACACCACAAGCGGCTCGCACTGAGCTGAGCGCAGAGCGTACCCGAGCACAGTGATGCTCGTGTGAGTGGTGTTCATACATAAAGCATCCAAACTCCAAACTTTAACTTTTGGGTTTTCTCTGTAAAATATTTGTTTGGTATGAACTCCGAACCTCAAATTTGCTCATCTCTAGTCAGGTGTGACAGCCTTGAAAACTCTGTCTCGTGGGTCCCTGAAGAACTCTACAGAGCCACATGAACTGAAGGTTTTGTAAGTGACTTTCATAGGTCTTTTGGGATATTCAATGCTTAGACTGATGTCCTTTAAGTTAGGGGCATCAAGGTTTAGGCTGGAGAGTGCAGGGTTTTTTTCATGTTACATTTCATGGCTCCCATTAACTAGAGATGAGCGAACCGGTCCCGGTTCGGCTCGAGGTCGGTTCGCCGAACGGAGGTCCCGTTCGAGTTCGGCTCGTCGAATGTTCGACAAACCGAACTCGAACCAATAGGCTATAATGGGAGGCAATCACAAACACATAAAAATGCATTATAAATGTACACAAACAGTTAATAAACATTGCCATAACACTTACCGGTCCTCGCGATCCCTTCTGCACTCTGTCTCCTGCCGCTATTCCATCCGATGATCGCTGAATCCTCCCGGTGACGGCACTGCCAGCAGAGATGCAGGACCTATCGTGACGTCAAAATAGCCATGTGACCAGTCACGTGGCTATTATCTCATTGGCTACAGACTGGTCACATGACTATGACACGTCATGTAGGACCTGCGAGTGCATCTCCCCGGTACACGGTGCACATATGTGTATCGCCGTGTACCGACGACATGCTCTAGCACACGGTCGACTCCCCGTTCCGTTAGGGACCGGCTGACACAGCCGGTCATTAACGGAGATCACCGTTGCCATAGCAACGCAGTTAGCGGTGACGTCACCGCTAACCGCGGCTCCGAGAGCACCGTTGCTATGGTAACGCGTCTGTCAGCGTTACCGCTGTTACCGCTGACAGCCAGCACTGATCACTCACAGAGTGAAGGCTGCACGCTGCTTCCCGATTGTAGTGAGGATTGTACTGAGGATGAGGTTCCCCAGCCCCAAGTGATGAGCTGGTGCACCTCATCCTCACTACAAGAGTCACTACTACTACACTAGTGAGGATTGTAGTGAGGATGAGGTTCCCCAGCCCCAAGTGATGGGCTGGTGCACCTCATCCTCACTACAATCGTCACTACTACTACACTAGAAAGACAGAAGAGCAGGATCGTGGAGGGCTGACAGGGGGTAATAAAGATGGAGTCTCTAATGTGTCTGTGTATTTATTTCTATTAAAGTATTTTTTCTCTGTGTGGTGTTTTTTTTTAACCCTTTATTGGAGATTCTTAATGGCCGGGTCAAACGTGCCTGACATTAAGAATCTCTGGCTTAATACTGGCTAGTAAAACAAAGCCAGTATTAACTCATGATTACCCAACAAGCCACCCGGCTCCAGGGCTGTTGGAAGAGTTGGATACAGCGCCAGATGATGGCGCTTCTATGAGAGCGCCATTTTCTGGGACGGCTGCGGACTGAAATCCGCAGCAGAGGCGCCCAGAAACCTCGGGCTAACCTGTGCTGCGGATTCCAATCCCCAGCTGCCTAGTTGTACCCGGCTGGACACAAAAATGGGGCGAAGCCCACGTCATTTGTTTTTTAATTATTTCATGAAATAAGTGAAATAATTAAAAAAAACGGGCTTCCCTATATTTTTGGTTCCCAGCCGGGTACAAATAGGCAACTGGGGGTTGGAGGCAGCCCGTGGCTGCCTGCTGTACCTGGCTAGCATACAAAAATATGGCGAAGCCCACGTCATTTTTTTGGTGGGCAAAAAAATTCTGCATACAGTCCTGGATGGAGTATGCTGAGCCTTGTAGTTCTGCAGCTGCTGTCTGCTCTTCTCCATACAGACAGACAGCAGCTGCAGAACTACAAGGCTCAGCATACTCCATCCAGGACTGTATGCAGAAGTTTTTTGCCCCCTGAAAAAATTATGTGGGCTTCGCCATATTTTTGTATGCTAGCCAGGTACAGCAGGCAGGTACGGCTGCCTCCAACCCCCAGTTGCCTATTTGTACCCGGCTTGGAACCAAAAATAAAGGGAAGTCCTTTTTTTATTATTTTTTATTATTTCATGAATTTCATGAAATAATTAGAAAACAAATGACGTAGGCTTCGCCCCATTTTTGTGTCAAGCCAGGTTCAACTAGGCAGCTGGAGATTAGAATCCGCAGCACAGGTTGGCTTGAGCTTTCTGGGCCCCACTGCTGCGAATTGCAGTCTGCAGCCGCCTCAGAAAATGGCATTTTCATAGAAGCGCCATCTTCTGGCGCTGTATCCAACTCTTCCAGCACCTGCCTGCTATACCTGGCTAGCATACAAAAAAATGGCAAAGCTCACGTCCTTTTTTTGTAGTTTTTTGGCAAAAAAAATAAAAAATGCTTCCCTGGATTTTCCATTGCCAGTGAAGGTAACACCAAGCAGTGGGGGTTAGCAGCCAGTAGCTGCTTGGATTACCCTTAGCTAGCAATACAAAAAATGCAGCGGGAGCCCATATATATTTTTTTTAATTATTTATTTAAATAACTAAAAATAAAATGGGCTTCCCTGTATTTTGATTGCTGGACATCAGAGTGCTGTAAAAATAAATCTTTAAAAAAATAACGTAGCGCTCCGCGGTATTTTTGATTCTCAGCGCAGATAAAGCAGACAGCTATGGGTTGCCACCCCCATCTGCCTGCCGTTACCTTGGTTGGCAATCAAAATACAGGGAAGCCCATTCATTTTTTCTATTTAAAAAATAGTTAAAAAAAAAAATGACGTTGGGTCCCCCATTTTTGATAGCCAGTTAGGGTAAAGCAGACGGCTGTAGCCTGAAAACAACAGCTGGCAGCTTTACCGTGGTTGGGGATCCAATGTGGAGGTCCCCTCAGGCTCTTTTTTATAATTATTTTATAAATATTAATAATTACACAATAAAAGTAGGGTCCCCCCCAAATTGGATCACCAGCCAAGGTAAAGCGGACAGCTGTGGTCTGGTATTCTCAGGGTGGGAAGGTCCATAGTTAATGGGCCTTCACAGCCTAAAAATAGCAGGCCGCAGGCACCCCAGACGTGGCGCATCCACTAGATGCGCCAATCCTGGCGCTTCACCCCAGCTCATCCCGTGCCCTGGTGCAGTGGCAAACGGGGTAATAAATCGGGTTGATACTAGCTGTAAAGTAACCTGAGATCAAGCCCAGCAGTTTGTGATGTCATGGCGTCTATTAGATACCCAACATCATAAACTGTCAGTACTAACAAAAAAAAAAAATCGACAAAAGAAATTTATTTGAAAAAACAGTCCCCAAAACATTTCCTCTTTCACCAATTTATTGTAAGAAAAAAAATAAAGGGGTCCCACGACGACTCTGCACCGTCTAGAATATGGGGGGGAGACACTCAGGGAACGTATCCCCCATTTTCTAGGAGTGCGGACCCTTCATGTGAGGAGTGTGGGTGCAATGAATCTGCACTCACTCTTCTCGGGTCCACAGCAGCAGAGTCCATGTCGTAATGGTTGCTACCAAAGCTGCAATGCCCTGCTCATGAGGTAAGGGCATGCCTAATCAGGAGAACTACTGTAGAGGAAGCTCTGCTCACTGGTATATAGGTGCTCAGAGGTAATAATAGATAAAATTAGTGAGTAACCTCGGCACTCTAAATCTCCCAGACTAAGTCAGTAAGTCACAACGGATAGTAATGCAAAATTACTCTTTATTGGTCCGTATTAAGAAAAAAAAAATTTTCATAAGCATATATGTTTTTGTCCAAAACAAGTTACAAATGACGTTTCGGCCTGAGCCTTCGTCAGATTGGACTTATCTGCATGTAATCATGAAAAATGACAATAATCAGTATCACATAAGAGTGAGAGAACAATAACATAAACTCGAACAATGTAGAGGTACAATTGGGATGCAGCAAAAAAATTGCAACACAGCAAGAAATGAAACACATGATACAAATGTCATAATACAGTACAAGGACAATATAGTAATGACAAATATGGGGTCAGAGTAGGCTTAGACAGCTCTGGTACGAAAGAGATGTCAATCATAAAGTAACATGTGCAGTAGGTGTAGAGCTACAGTATGCATGGCAGAGCTAATGGGTAGACCGACCATAGAAAAAGAACGGAGAAAAAGTGGAGAAAAAATGGAGAAAAAAATGGAGAAAAAGTGGAGAAAAAGTGGAGAAAAAATGGAGAAAAAAATGGAGAAAAAGTGGAGAAAAAGTGGAGAAAAAGTGGAGAAAAAATGGAGAAAAAATGGAGAAAAAAATGGAGAAAAAGTGGAGAAAAAGTGGAGAATAAGTGGAGAAAAAATGGAGAAAAAGTGGAGAAAAAGTGGAGAAAAAATGGAGAAAAAAATGGAGAAAAAGTGGAGAAAAAGTGGAGAAAAAGTGGAGAATAAGTGGAGAATAAGTGGAGAAAAAATGGAGAAAAAAATGGAGAAAAAGTGGAGAAAAAGTGGAGAAAAAAATGGAGAAAAAGTGGAGAAAAAGTGGAGAAAAAGTGGAGAAAAAAATGGAGAAAAAGTGGAGAAAAAGTGGAGAAAAAGTGGAGAAAAAGTGGAGAAAAAATGGAGAAGAAGTGGAGAAAAAGTGGAGAATAAGTGGAGAAAAAATGGAGAATAAGTGGAGAAAAAATGGAGAAAAAAATGGAGAAAAAGTGGGGAAAAAGTGGAGAAAAAGTGGAGAAAAAGTGGAGAAAAAGTGGAGAATAAGTGGAGAAAAAATGGAGAAAAAATGGAGTAAAAGTGGAGAAAAAGTGGAGAAAAAGTGGAGAATAAGTGGAGAAAAAATGGAGAATAAGTGGAGAAAAAATGGAGAAAAAAATGGAGAAAAAGTGGAAAAAAGTGGAGAAAAAGTGGAGAAAAAGTGGAGAAAAAATGGAGAAAAAATGGAGAAAAAATGGAGAAAAAAATGGAGAAAAAGTGGAGAAAAAGTGGAGAAAAAGTGGAGAAAAAGTGGAGAAAAAATGGAGAAAAAGTGGAGAAAAAAATGGAGAATAAGTGGAGAAAAAAATGGAGAAAAAATGGAGAAAAAATGGAGAATAAGTGGAGAAAAAATGGAGAATAAGTGGAGAAAAAGTGGAGAAAAAGTGGAGAAAAAGTGGAGAAAAGTGGAGAATAAGTGGAGAATAAGTGGAGAAAAAATGGAGAATAAGTGGAGAAAAAAAGAAAAAAAAATGGAGAAAAAGTGGAGAAAAAGTGGAGAAAAAATAGAGAAAAAAATGGAGAAAAAGTGGAGAAAAAATGTAGAAAAAGTGGAGAAAAAGTGGAGAAAAAAATGGAGAAAAAGTGGAGAAAAAGTGGAGAAAAAGTGGAGAATAAGTGGAGAAAAATGGAGAATAAGTGGAGAAAAAATGGAGAATAAGTGGAGAAAAAATGGAGAAAAAAATGGAGAAAAAGTGGGGAAAAAGTGGAGAAAAAGTGGAGAAAAAGTGGAGAAAAAATGGAGAATAAGTGGAGAAAAAAATGGAGAAAAAAATGGAGAAAAAGTGGAGAAAAAGTGGAGAAAAAGTGGAGAAAAAATGGAGAAGAAGTGGAGAAAAAGTGGAGAAAAAAAGGAGAAAAAGTGGAGAATAAGTGGAGAAAAAATGGAGAAAAAAATGGAGAAAAAGTGGAGAAAAAGTGGAGAAAAAGTGGAGAAAAAATGGAGAAAAAGTGGAGAAAAAGTGGGGAAAAAGTGGAGAAAAAGTGGAGAAAAAGTGGAGAATAAGTGGAGAAAAAATGGAGAATAAGTTTAGAAAAAATCGAGAAAAAAATGGAGAAAAAATGGGGAAAAAGTGGAGAAAAAGTGGAGAAAAAGTGGAGAAAAAATGGAGAATAAGTGGAGAAAAAGTGGAGAATAAGTGGAGAATATGTGGAGAAAAAGTGGAGAAAAAGTGGAGAAAAAATGGAGAATAAGTGGAGAAAAAGTGGAGAATAAGTGGAGAATAAGTGGAGAAAAAGTGGAGAAAAAGTGGAGAAAAAATGGAGAAAAAGTGGAGAAAAAGTGGAGAATAAGTGGAGAAAAAGTGGAGAAAAAGTGGAGAATAAGTGGAGAAAAAATGGAGAAAAAATGGAGAAGAAGTGGAGAAAAAGTGGAGAATAAGTGGAGAAAAAATGGAGAAAAAATGGAGAAAAAGTGGAGAAAAAGTGGAGAAAAAGTGGAGAATAAGTGGAGAAAAAATGGAGAAAAAATGGAGAAAAAGTGGAGAAAAAGTGGAGAAAAAGTGGAGAAAAAGTGGAGAAAAAATGGAGAAAAAAAGGAGAAAAAATGGAGAATAAGTGGAGAAAAAATGGAGAATAAGTGGAGAAAAAGTGGAGAAAAAGTGGAGAAAAAGTGGAGAAAAAGTGGAGAATAAGTGGAGAATAAGTGGAGAAAAAATGGAGAATAAGTGGAGAAAAAAAGGAGAAAAAAATGGAGAAAAAATGGAGAAAAAATGGAGAATAAGTGGAGAAAAAATGGAGAATAAGTGGAGAAAAAGTGGAGAAAAAGTGGAGAAAAAGTGGAGAAAAAGTGGAGAATAAGTGGAGAATAAGTGGAGAAAAAATGGAGAAAAAATGGAGAATAAGTGGAGAAAAAATGGAGAATAAGTGGAGAAAAAGTGGAGAAAAAGTGGAGAAAAAGTGGAGAAAAAGTGGAGAATAAGTGGAGAATAAGTGGAGAAAAAATGGAGAATAAGTGGAGAAAAAAAGGAGAAAAAAATGGAGAAAAAGTGGAGAAAAAGTGGAGAAAAAATAGAGAAAAAAATGGAGAAAAAGTGGAGAAAAAATGTAGAAAAAGTGGAGAAAAAGTGGAGAAAAAAATGGAGAAAAAGTGGAGAAAAAGTGGAGAAAAAAATGGAGAAAAAGTGGAGAAAAAGTGGAGAAAAAGTGGAGAAAAAGTGGAGAAAAAAATGGAGAAAAAATGGAGAAAAAAATGGAGAATAAGTGGAGAAAAAATGGAGAATAAGTGGAGAAAAAGTGGAGAAAAAGTGGAGAAAAAGTGGAGAAAAAAAATGGAGAAAAAGTAGAGAAAAAGTGGAGAAAAAGTGGAGAAAAAGTGGAGAAAAAATGGAGAAGAAGTGGAGAAAAAGTGGGGAATAAGTGGAGAAAAAATGGAGAATAAGTGGAGAAAAAATGGAGAAAAAAATGGAGAAAAAGTGGGGAAAAAGTGGAGAAAAAGTGGAGAAAAAGTGGAGAAAAAATGGAGAATAAGTGGAGAAAAAGTGGAGAAAAAGTGGAGAATAAGTGGAGAATAAGTGGAGAAAAAGTGGAGAAAAAGTGGAGAATAAGTGGAGAAAAAGTGGAGAAAAAGTGGAGAATAAGTGGAGAATAAGTGGAGAAAAAATGGAGAAAAAATGGAGAAAAAGTGGAGAAAAAGTGGAGAAAAAGTGGAGAATAAGTGGAGGAAAAAATGGAGAATAAGTGGAGAAAAAATGGAGAAAAAGTGGAAAAAAGTGGAGAAAAAGTGGAGAAAAAGTGGAGAAAAAATGGAGAAAAAAATGGAGAAAAAGTGGAGAAAAAGTGGAGAAAAAGTGGAGAAAAAGTGGAGAAAAAATGGAGAAAAAGTGGAGAAAAATTGGAGAATAAGTGGAGAAAAAATGGAGAAAAAAATGGAGAAAAAGTGGAGAAAAAGTGGAGAAAAAGTGGAGAAAAAGTGGAGAAAAAATGGAGAAAAAATGGAGAATAAGTGGAGAAAAAATGGAGAATGAGTGGAGAAAAAGTGGAGAATGAGTGGAGAAAAAGTGGAGAAAAAGTGGAGAAAAAGTGGAGAATAAGTGGAGAATAAGTGGAGAATAAGTGGAGAAAAAATGGAGAATAAGTGGAGAAAAAAGGAGAAAAAAATGGAGAAAAAGTGGAGAAAAAGTGGAGAAAAAGTGGAGAAAAAGTGGAGAAAAAAATGGAGAAAAAATGGAGAATAAGTGGAGAAAAAATGGAGAATAAGTGGAGAAAAAGTGGAGAAAAAGTGGAGAAAAAGTGGAGAAAAAGTGGAGAAAAAGTGGAGAATAAGTGGAGAATAAGTGGAGAAAAAATGGAGAAAAAATGGAGAATAAGTGGAGAAAAAAGGAGAAAAAAATAGAGAAAAAGTGGAGAAAAAGTGGTGAAAAAATAGAGAAAAAAATGGAGAAAAAGTGGAGAAAAAATGTAGAAAAAGTGGAGAAAAAGTGGAGAAAAAAATGGAGAAAAAGTGGAGAAAAAGTGGAGAAAAAAATGGAGAAAAAGTGAAGAAAAAGTGGAGAAAAAGTGGAGAAAAAGTGGAGAAAAAGTGGAGAATAAGTGGAGAAAAAATGGAGAATAAGTGGAGAAAAAATGGAGAATAAGTGGAGAAAAAATGGAGAATAAGTGGAGAAAAAATGGAGAAAAAGTGGAGAAAAAGTGGAGAAAAAGTGGAGAATAAGTGGAGTAAAAGTGGAGAAAAAGTGGAGAATAAGTGGAGAAAAAATGGAGAATAAGTGGAGAAAAAAAGGAGAAAAAAATGGAGAAAAAGTGGAGAAAAAATGGAGAAAAAAATGGAGACAAAGTGGAGAAAAAATTGAGAAAAAGTGGAGAAAAAATGGAGAAAAAGTGGAGAAAAAGTGGAGCACCCTTTTGTGCCTTTCATGTGGCACTAAGGGGTGCTTAGCTTTGTATTTAGCCAAAAAATGAAAAAAAAAAATGACGTAGGGTTCCCTCTAGTTTTGTAGCCAGCTAGGGTAAAGCAGACGGCTGCAGCCTGCAGACCACAGCTGGCAACCTCACCTCGGCTGGTAATCCAAAACTGAGGGCACCCGACGCTGTTATTTTAAATTAAATAAATAATTAAAAAAAAAAAACACGTAGGGGTCCCCCAAAATTGGATCACCAGCCAAGGTAAAGCAAACAGCTGGGGCCTGATATTCTCAGACTAGGGAGGTCCATGGTTATTGGACTCTCCCCAGCCTAAAAATAGCAGGCCGCAGCCGCCCCAGAAGTGGCGCATCCATTAGATGCGCCAATCCTGGTGCTTCGCCCCAGCTCATCCCGCACCCTGGTGCGGTGGCAAACGGGGTAATATATGGGGTTAATACCAGATGTGTAATGTCACCTGGCATCAAGCCCTGGGGTTGGTGAGGTCAGGCGTCTATCAGATACCCGACATCACCAACCCAGTCAGTAATAAAAAAAAATAGACGACAACCACATTTTTATTTGAAAAAACACTCCCCAAAACATTCCCTCTTTAACCAATTTATTAGAATGAAAAAGAAATCCAGGTCTGGTGTAATCCAAGGGGTTGCCATGACGATCCACACTGTCCCAGTCAATGAACAGCAGGATGTTCCCCATTGGCTGGGAGAGCAGTGCAGTGACCTGAGCTAACATCAATGGGTCAGCCCAGGTCACTGCAGGGCATGACAAGTGCTGCTGTCAGCGAGGTACATTACCTGCGCTGATCTCCAGCACACTGACAGCCCCTGTCACTGAGTTCAATGACCGGCGCCTTCACACCAAGTATCGCGAGAGGCCCGTGACGTCACCGCTAGTCAGTCTCGGGTCGGAAGCGAGAGGTGATGTGACAAGCAGCGGCCATGGAGGACAGTGACAGCGCTGAGGTCGGGATGGCGGGACTTCATCACCGCAGGTAAGCCGAGCGGGGCCATGTGTGCAGAGAGTGTGTGTGTGTGTTTGTGTGTGTGTGTATGTATGTGTACATGCCGCGGGCAGGAGGGGGCGAGCGAGCTGAGCGGGGAAGTGTGGGCTTCCTGCACGTAACTAGGATAAACATCGGGTTACTAACCAAAGCGCTTTGGTTGGATACCCGATGTTTATCTTGGTTACCAGCTTCTGGCAGGCTGCTTTTTGCTGCTAGAACCGTTCTCGAACGTATCTAGAACTATCGAGCTTTTGCAAAAAGCCCGAGTTCTAGTTCGATCTCGAACAGCCCCCAAAATCACTCGAGCTTAGAACTGGAGAACCTCGAACCGCGAACCGCGCTCAACTCTACCATTAACATCAATAAACTGGTTAGAAACCAACAGCACCAAGTGCCAAATTCAGAAACATTCCCGTGTGCCTACTTATTTGCCCATTTTCCCCCACGAGACTGTGACCGAAACAACTTATCCAACTTCAGTATATATACAAGCATGTTGCAGTCTTTTTAATTGGTGTCAAACCAGATTACCTTTGAATGTTAGTGTTTGAAAGTTTATGTTGTAATTATTAGAAATGAACAGAGACAAAGCTGTTCATGCCTTCAGCTCATTAAATGTGAGAAAAAAAAGACAGGAGAAAGAACTATGAGCAAGTAAAATATGGAAGCTAATGGTGATAAGTATTCATGGAGGGAACTAATCTCATGTGAAGGACTTGTCATAAGTTCTATAAGGTTTATTTAAAGGGAAACGGTCACCAAGTTTTTGCCTTCTCATCTGACAGCAGCATAATATAGAAAAAAAGACCCTGATTACAATGATATATCACAACTGTGGCACTCAGTAAACTCTCAGACTTCTTAGCTGTAAAATGAAGCACAGCTTAGATAGGCTCTGTATGTACATAGTCTATTGACAGTGATTTGCTTATCAAAGG
Organism: Anomaloglossus baeobatrachus; assembly: GCF_048569485.1. NCBI lineage: Eukaryota > Metazoa > Chordata > Amphibia > Anura > Aromobatidae > Anomaloglossus > Anomaloglossus baeobatrachus. Next base: position 45,062,561 of record NC_134353.1, on the reverse strand, counting down.
AGGGGGCATGGTTAGTCTAAAGGTAAACGACGTCGCTGCTACGTCACAATTTTCTGTGACGTAGCTGCGACGTCCCATAGCTGTCGCTGTGTGTGAGATCCAGCAATGAGCTGGCCCCTGCTGTGAGGTCGCCGCTCGTTGCTGAATGTCCTGCTTCATTTTTTGCTCGTCGCTCTCCCGGTGTGAAGCACACATCGCTGTGTGTGACAGCAAGAGAGCGACGAACTGAAGCGAGCAGGGAGCAGAGAGCCAACTTCTGGCAGCCTGCGGTAAGCTGTAACCAAAGTAAACATTGGGTAACCAAGGTAAGCCCTTTCCTTGGTTACCCGATATTTACCTTCGTTACCAGCGTCCGCCACTCTCACGCTGACTGTGCTGCCGGCTCCCCGTTCCCTGCACGCCAGAGTACACATCGAGTAAATAAGCAAGGATTTGCTTATTAACCCGATGTGTACTCTAGCATGCAGGGAGCCAGCGCTAAGCGGTGTGCGCTGGTAACCAATGTAAATATCGGGTAACCAAGCCCTTGGTTACCCGAAATTTACCTTAGTTACCAAGCGTAGCACCGCTTCCACCCATCGCTGCTGGCTGGGGGCTGGTCACTGGTCGCTGGTGAGATCTGCCTGTTTGACAGCTCACCAGCAACCATGTAACGACGCAGCAGCGATCCTGATAAGGTCAGGTCGCCGGTTGTGATCGCTGCTGCATCGCTATGTGTGAACCCAGCATAACAAGTGCATGCCATAGGTTCCTGGTGCTAAAACAATCATTACAAGTAAACAACAGAAGGCAGCTTGATAAGAGACACATTGCTGAAATAAATGTATTAACCCTTACAGCATACTGTCTTCAGATTACATATCAAAAATATGCTAAAGATTGGCTTTTAAATATCAGAGAGGACCCCAATAAGGACTGTTTTCTATTATCGAAAGCTATAACACATGAAGAACTTTGAAAACAAAGTGTATAATAGATGCCTTTATGATCTCCTCCATGCAGTGAGAGGATGGAATTTTGAGGTCCTTAGTTAATCCCCTTAAAAAAAAACACAATCCTTTATTAAACAGAAATAAATAATAGGCAAAGTCACAGAAAAACAGTCTTTTAACAAAATCTAGCCGTTTTTTTGAGCATACAGCACAAACTGCAAAAACAAATGTAAATAAGCCTTTCCTGGCTTAAAAGAAAAAGAAACAGAGCCACATACCGTGGACTTCCAGTCTATTTAAAATTCCATCATGAAGGAATGGCCACCTCTACACACTGGCTCCTACCAGGGAACATCTCTAGCAGAAGTTCTTGTGTGGCGCCCCTGAGGGTCCAGTCGCCACAGTGGTACTGCACCTCAGCCAGAGGTGTGGGACCCCATCCCTGGTAAGGAGCACACAGACAATAGTACACACACACACACACACACACACACACACAAACACACTCTTAGTATAGCTACACTGCTTCAGGCCATGGTTAAGGCGAGATTGCTCCTTAGGGAGAGCACAGTCCCAGAACCAGTCTGGAGGTGGGGTTAGTTAGTGGGTGGAAACTTAGAACGGAGTGCAGAACGAAGTAGGACACGGAGGGGAGAGGTCCTGAGGACTGGAGCCGGAGAAGCTCGTCCTAGGCCCAGGTGGAAGCGAAGGAAGAAAGGGTCCTAGAGTCACAGGAAGTGAAAGATCCACCCGTGGACTCGCATCCACAGCTGACATATCGATGTGGAGGGACTAGGCCGCAAAGGGGACTGGCCCCTAGACTAGTGAAGAACAATCGGGCTGAGCTATCAAAACCGGAGGCTGAGGGAATCTTATTGTGCCAAAGTCACCACCCCATGCGAATCCACTGAAAAGGTGACCACAGAGGATCAGGCAGAAGAGCCTCCCAAAACAAGGTCTGCAGACACCGGCTCAGGGCACTGTGTGTGAAATGCAGGGCAGGAGGGCGAAGTCAGCACAAGAAAACGACCAGGAAAGGGACACAGAAAGGGACACCGGTCTTGTGCCTTCAAATTACCTGGGGATTGGCTGGATCCCGTCCCCGCAGGACTCAGCACTCCTAGGGCAGCATTTGACCGGCTGGTCCATGATAATCTGGAACTGACAACTGTGAGTAAAGAACTTGTGACTGCTTCCCGCTGTGTCCTAGAATCATTGTCTGGGCCGCCAACCCCGCACTGTTTAAACACTTCAACGGCTAACAACTGCCTACAGCTGCCCTGGGGCCCAGTTCCACCTGTGGAGAGCTGTACCATCATTGCTGCGTCACCATCCACCCCAGCGGTCCCATCTAGTAGCGTCGGCCATACCTGGCTGAATACCACAGGTAGCATTACAAATCATTATCCCCTGTAAATATTTCCCCTCATCGTTTAAAACGACACAGCCAGGGTCACGGAGTCTGGCCCTGCCACCGTGACCTCCCCAAGACAGAACCAGCCCGGCTTTCCCCAGTCGCAGCCAGACTGACTTCCAGAAGTCTTTCCAGTCTTTTCACAGACTGAGTCCTCCAGCACACTAATACAATGTGCAGCACACTCTCTCCCATCTGCAAAAAGCAGACTCCATTATACTGGCTGTGACACACCCATGGGTGGGGGTATATAGGTTGCCAAACCCACCCATCTCTCCAGCCACCTAAAACCCTCACCCTGTAAATACTGAAACAACAATAAAGTGGCACTACAAGTGCCAGCATTCCTGAAGCTCACACCACTTGTGTGGTACATACCTCCTATTTATCAAATAACCAGTCACCTTCTACATTCTGAAGGTTTAGGGTTGTCTAGTTTGGAAAAACTATACTTAATGAGTGCACAGATGTACGATCCACTGTGGTTCATTTTACCCTAAAAACACATGGTATATAGACTCATACATTTTAGTGTTTCATGTTTTTTGGTCTGATGGGGGATATTTAACATCTATTTTTTATCACACATGTGTTCTCCTCTATCTTTTTCTCTTGACTTGACATATCCTGACATGTGTGATACAAGTTGGCCAGCTTTGACTTCATGTTACTCTGCTAGAAGGTGTTTACGCTGTATGTACCTATATGTGGCCAACCAATGACTGTGTTATGGATTGCAGCTTGTTGAGGATGATTTTAGCATGTCATCCTAATGTTTTAAACTTGTATTGTGAAAGTGTACATACCTTAGTAAAATTCATAGTAGAGTAAGGTTGGACACATCTGAGCTTATCTGGTTTACCTGCTTCCCAATCAAGGAGCATATTAAAGGGGTTGTTCACTACTAGGACAACCCCTTTTGCTTTGACATGTTTCCCCCCGGTAAAATGCTAAAGACTATAGTCACCTCCCATACCGGTGCCATTCCAGCGGTGTCTTGACTCGTGATGCCGGGCTCATGTGGGGTTGTGACGTCACAAGAGTCCTGCTTCCAGTAAGCACCAATTTCTGACTCCCTACCTTCAAACCCAACAAAGTAATCAACAGGAAGAGTGTTCAATGGCTGCGTCCACTTCCTGTTGATTGTTCACTTGGTCCGAAGGCGGGGAGAAGGAATCTGGCACTGATTGGACATGGGGCTCTTGTCACATCACAACCGCACCACTGGAAGGGTGCCGGTACGGTAGTACAGACTTTATTATTTTACCTGGGGAAAACATATGGAATCAGATGTGATTGTCCTAGTAATGGACAACCACTTTAAAGAAATCCTCCATGCATTCCCAAAGGCCTCTGAGCCCTCCTTCTATTTGGGTGCATAACCTGTTTAATACCTTTATGTGGAACTTAATTTCTTTCAGGTCTCACTAACTGTCTGTGATGTCCTAACACTAGGTGTCACAAGACACACTAATGGAGGAGTCGTGAGATGCTCTAACACTAGGTGTCACTGGAAACACTAATGGAGGAGTAGTCAAACAAGCCAAAAGGTCAAGAACCAGGAAATCAAGTCGGGTACACAGGGAGAGAGTGGGGCCGAGGTCAGGGTACGAGTCAGAGGTCTGGAAACCAGGAGGTCGCATCAGGTACACAGGAAGAGAGCAGGGCCAAGGTCAGGTTACAAACCAAAGGTCTAGAAGTCAGGAGGTCACGTCAGGTACATGGGGAGGGAGCAGAGCCGAGGTAAGGGTACAAGCAAGAGGACAGTGAAGCCTGGGAGTTGAGTCAGAATCAGGGGAATGGGCAGAAAAGGGTACTTAGGTTAGGAGTAGCGGGAACAAGATCAGGCAGTCACTTATGGGAGACAGAGACACAACTGGAATACAGGGACTATCACCTGCAGCGTTCTGGATGGAGTTGCTCCTAAATAAAGCAGAGCAGTCTCCCGGAATGAGGCTTCAGTGAACAGGCCCCTCCCAAAACCAACACAGGGCCCGATGATGGGAACAACCTGTCCACCGGAGCATAACACAAAAACAAAGCATTGGCTCTGCAGGAAAGCAGAGCACCACCAATCAAGAGCTTGACACTATCATTTCACATGATCTCTACCTATGGCTACAATAACTTTCTCTTTGATAGACCCTAATCCTGTAGGCACTAAAGGCAATGACGCCATTGCACTAATGAAAACTGTTGTTGCCGTCCCAATATCATATACCCATCTTCCAGGATTTTTTAAGAAATCTGGAATGTAGTTCATATGTTCAACTGAATACCTATTTTCAGACAGCTGACGACGCTATCCTAAAAATGTCAAGGTCTGCATTAGATATCTGAGATTTCCCTTGGTTTTGGCTATCAACTCCATGGTCTGCAATAAGTAGGGGTGGAGTGTTTGACACTATCATTTATGAGCTTTCTCAACAGGCTTTGAAGTATAGTTCTTTGTACAACTTCTACTGTAGTTGGCCATCCAGGCTCACTACTCCAATAATTTTTGGAAAAGTCATGGTAAGGCTTCTATGATAAAAATCCAGTTGGTTGTATTAACCTTAAAACCATGGCCAACATGGCTTGGCTTGTGACAACCCATCAAAATTGATTGATATATCCTTCATGAGCCACATGCCCATTTTTCGAATTGAAACAATGCCACCAATCTTATTAGCCTGGATGTTCCAGGAACTTGTGACACATTTTTAGAGCCAAATATCGGGTATGGTTAAGCTCCCGTAAACATAGTTAGGAGACATCCCATTATCAATGATGTCCTACTAGACGGCATTGACTTTCATTATAGTGATAAGGTCTCATTTACACGTGTAGATTAGCCATTCTCCAGCTTTGAAGCTACATTGCATTTTTTTGGGCTTGTGAACTCTAGTTAGGCATTAACAAACAAGCAAATACCATGCGAGAATTCAGCGCGGTTTCATTAGCAATTCTTCAATGATTCATTACAAATAAATGTCACCGGCTCGCACCGTTACATTTCGCCATCAATGGAAATTGTGTTACTTAGAGGACTTGCAAGAGGTAATGTATTTTTTAATAATTTACAAGGGCAGCAAAAAAGACAAGGGCGATAACAATTCCTTTGTTTAACCTCAATTTTGCTTCATTTCCAAGGTGAAGGAACTATTGAGAGCATCGAAAATCGACTCTTATTTCCATTATTTTGAGTAGATTAGATATGTGTTACCGTATTATTTCCCATCTGTGATCTCTTTTTTTTTTCCAGAGATGCTCTTATACATTCTAACCATGATTACTTGAAAACAATGACGAGAGGGCTTTGGACGATTAGAGACCTTAACGAGAAGAGGAGTCAGTTTATTTTGTGACATGGGTCATGGGTGGGTGGGAGGCAGAAAAAAGAAAATTATGAACAACATGAGTACATAATTAATTGCAACAGAGTGGATATAAAGGACGCTTTCATCAATTTTCTATGTTGTATAAGTGGACATCAGCTTCCGGTTTCATTAGGAGAAATGTGCAAGATAAGGAAAACATGAGTCCATAAAAATGAAGCTAAAAACACTCAATGAATGGTCTCTAGATGCTTGGATTTGGCAAATAAAGAGTTGAGGAAGCACTGTTTGATGGGATGTTCCTGCCTACTCTTCCAAGAGTACAGAAGGTCTTCCCTTTTTTTCTGAAATCCCACCAAAGACTTTGGGAGAGCATAACTATACACTATAACACTGTCACGGTTCCAGTGCGTGGAGTATCTTGTGTTGTTATGTTCTGCCATGCCTTCCAGCAGAGCCTGTACTTGCCGTTCCATTGTGCAGAGGTTTTTGCAGGTTTGGATGCTCTACTGTTTGTCTTGAATACCTATGGATGGGTTGTCCCTCAGCTCTGGGTTCGCTGGTCCTGGGAGGTGCCTACACAGATGCTCCTTGTTCTTGGTGATTGCTCTGCTTTATTACGGAGCAAGCTTGCCTGGAAAGTCGCCAGTCATACTTCCTGTTTACAGTAATGCTCTCCATTCCCATAGTGTTTAGTGATCTGATCTTGGCTCTCGACTCTGGACTGTTGTTTACTCTTCTCTGTCTGTCTCGTAGTTTTTGTCGTTACCTCCTGGCTTCTGACCTCGGACTTCCTCCTGACCATGTTCCCGCCTGCTCCCTGTACCTGTACGTACTTTCCTGGAATCTTGACCCTCAGCTTGTATCTTGACCTTATCTCTGTCTGCTTCCAGTGTCCTGTCGCTACCTCCTGGCTTCTGACCTCGGCTTTCCTGACTACCTCTCCATTCACATTCACAGAAGTAGTGTGTAGCACCACCTTGTGACGGACATCACAAAAACATTCACAAGATATACAGTTTCAGCCAGCGGCATATAATGACTTTGTAACCACTCCCATCTGTCATATTCGTGATCTCTGAAAAAATGGCCAGGTGTGCTTTACACGCTGCGACATCGCTAATGCGGAGTCGTTGGGGTCACGGAATTTGTGACGCACATCCGGCCGCATTAGCGATGTTGCTGCATGTGACACCGATGAGCGATTTTGCATCGTTGCAAAAACGTGCAAAATCGCTCATCGGTGACATGGGGGTCCATTCTCGATTATCGTTACTGCAGCAGTAACAATGTAGTTCGTCGCTCCTGCGGCAGCACACATCGCTCCGTGTGACGCCGCAGGAACGAGGAAGCTCTCCTTACCTGCCTCCCGGCCGCAATGCAGAAGGAAGGAGGTGGGCGGGATGTTACGTCCCGCTCAGCTCCGCCCCTCCGCTGCTTTGGGCGGCCGCTCAGTGACGTCGCTATGACGCTGCACGGACCGCCCCCTTAGAATGGAGTTGGTTCGCCAGTCACAGCAACGTCGCCGGGCAGGTAAGTATGTGTGACGGGTCTGCGCGATGTTGTGCGGCACGGGCAGCGATTTGCCCGTGTCGCGCAACAGATGGGGGCGGGTACCCACACTAGCGATATCGGGACCGATATTGCAGTGTGTAAAGTAGCCTTAAGTCTACCTTAATTTGTCACTTGAGCCAACTTGTTTGTCTAGACTGGTCCTCAGGAGGCAAGAGTTCTTACAGATTGTTGACATTTAGTACATCAGCAAATATAGCCTACTAAAACTAAGCCCCTTTTTGAAAAAGATGCTTAGTTGTTATATGGCCTACCTCTATTATATGAGTGCCACTGCCTACATGTATATACGTATATGGTATGTATGTATATACATTACCTTTTTAATATATTGGACATTTTAAATTGCATAGACGTAGCTTTAGGGGGAACGGAGGATGCAGTCACAAATGGGCCCTTGACCTCTATGAAGTCATAGGCCTTTCCATCTTGAGGAAATTCTATTCTAAATGGCAAGGAAAGTGCTAGTCTTGATACAAATTTGGATTCACATTACCCATATGTTTGTTACATACAGTAGTGAGAAGTTTTGACACTTGGTTTTCCTTATTTTTTTTTTGGAGTGTGCACACTTTGGATTTAGACTGAAGGCAACAAAACCACAAGGAAACACATATAGAAGCGAGGGAAATGAGACCCGTGACAAACTAACCAGAGTGTATTAAACCTTAGATTGCTCAAAGTATTCTCCTTTACTCTAATGACAGCTTTACATTCCCATTCATTCTGTCATACAACTTCATCAGGTGATCACCTACAATGGCTGCCAATGAAGAGGTCACGTCGTCAAGAGTTTATTTTGGGAAATGCTGGTCTTCAGAAAGTGTTTGTGACCATCAGGTGTATTTTTGCAGGAACAGTATTGGTCCACAGCCCAATTGTCATGGCCGGGGATAGAACCAATAACGGACGTAAAGGACAACATTCAAGAAGGGGGAAGGAATGCCTTATACCTAGGGAATGGGGGAAGTGGTGACCCCTGACTATGACCTGCAGCTCACCCTCACAGTCCTAACAGACCCTATACAGGTTCCAAACCTGTTGCCAAGCTGGAATACCTGGGTTTCTATTTCACCTTAGCAAATAGTATGGAGGGTATGAGCTCTTTTTCAGCACCACTATCGCTAAAGGAGGATACAAGGGGACAATACAGAGGAATAATAACTGCAATCACCAGAGCCCTGGTTGAGAGCAAAGACAACACTTATCTGAGCTCCGGCAATCACAGGAGTCTTGAGCAACAGAACAAGCCAACTTCTCAACAGCTCAGTTAGAAACAAACTATAAACCACACCCAAATATCCAAAGTGAGGTTTATAAAGGGAGTCAGAGGCTGGCAACAGAGAGGAAAAAAACTCACAGATTCCCAGGGTCCTAGAGCATACAGCTGCAGAAGCAGAGAACTGTCAATAACAATATATGCTGCTAATATCAGGGATTTTCTGACACTTGGTCAGCCGACCTTGATGCACCTGTGACACCAATGCAGAGGTGCTGAGCCTTATTCCACAACTGTTGTAAGCCAGATTATGACACAAACCACTTAACTAAAGAGACATGATAGTCCTTTATTACTTTAAGGACTGACAGGGAAATTAAGAGACATTATCTGGGAGCCGCACAGGATGGAAACACCAAAAACTAGCCCCAGTAGGGAAAGCTGGCCAATTAACCAGCTTTCATTACTTGGAGCTGGTTGTCCGTGTTTCCTTCCTGTGCAGGATCTGGACGACACTGCCTCTTGATTTTTCTGGCAGTCTTTCTCTTCAGCTTTGTATGCACACATTGCGAGTTTGTGGCCAGTGCAACTAATGCTCAAAGAGAGCTCCATGTGGAGGTCCTGGGCTGGTGTGGTTACATGTGGTCTGCAGTTGTGTAGTTGGTTAGATGTTCTGCCAAATTCTCTGCAATGCCTTTGGAGGCGGTTTATGGTAGATAAATGAACAGCTGTGGTGGACATTCCTGCAGTCATCATGCCAAATGCACACTCACTCAAAACGTGCTATATATGTCGCATTGTGCTGTGTGATAAAACTGCACATTTTAGAGTGGCCTTTTATTGTGTCCAGCCTAAGTCACACCTGTGCAATAATCATACTGGCCAGCCTAAGGCACACCTGTGCAATAATCATGTGTCACGTGTCGCACAAAGTCGTAACCCCCGTCATACGTAGTTACCTTCCAAACGACCTCGCTGTGGGTGGGGAACATCCACTTCCTGAAAGGGGAGGGACTTTCGGCATCACAGCGACGTCACACAGCGGCGAGCCAATAGAAGCGGAGGGGCGGAGATGAGCGGGACATAAACATCCCGCCCACCTCCTTCCTTCCGCATTGCCGGCGGGACACAGGTAAGCTGCAGTTCATCGTTGCCGGGGTGTCACATGGAGCGATGTGTGCTGCCTTGGGAACAATGAACAACCGGATGTTTGATTTATAGAAAATGAGCGACGTGTCAATGAGCAACGATAAGG